>NC_091216.1:9253930-9258930 GCF_040958095.1 Procambarus clarkii | reverse complement strand
AATGAGCCACAGAGATATTAGAAAGAACTTTTTAGTGTCAGAGTGATTGACAAATGGAATGCATTAGGAAGTGATGTGGTGGAGGCTGACTCCATACACAGTTTCAAGTGTAGATATGATAGTGCCCAATAAGCTCAGGAATCTGTACATCTGTTGATTGACGGTTGAGAGGCGGGACCAAAGAGCCAGAGCTCAACCCCCGCAAGCACAACTAGGTGAGTACACGCACACACACACACACACACACACACACACACACACACCACACACACACACACACACACACACACACACACACACACATGGGAATGAGATGAGAAACCCATGGTTTAATCAAAGATGTAGGCTAGCTAAGCAGCAAAGTAAAGGGGCATGGAGAAACTATAGGAATAACAGGACACTGGAGAGCAGAGAAAGATACCAGAATGCCAGGAATGAATATGTCAGGATGAGAAGAGAGGCAGAAAGACAATACGAAAATGACATCGCAAGCAAGGCAAAGACTCAGCCTAAATTGTTGCATAGCCACATTAGGAGGAAAAACAACAGTAAAGGAACAGGTTATGAGATTAAGGATAGGGGCGGAAGGATTCACTACAATGACAAGGAAGTGTGTGAGGAATTGAATAAGAAATTCCAGGAGGTCTTCACCTTAGAACAAGGAGAAATTCCAGAGGTAAGTGAGGGAATAGCTAACCAGGAACCACTGGAAGAGTTTGAGATTACCAGTGGGGAAGTAAGGAAGTGTTTACTAGAGTTGGACGTGACGAAGGCTATAGGCCCAGATGGAATCTCCCCTTGGGTTCTAAAGGAAGGAGCAAGAGAACTGAGCCTACCACTCTCCATAGTGTATAACAAATCACTGGCAACAGGGGAACTGCCAGATACTTGGAAAGCAGCTAACGTAGTCCCGATATACAAGAAAGGGGATAGACAGGAGGCACTGAACTACAGGCCAGTGTCCCTAACCTGCATACCATGCAAGCTGATGGAGAAGATTGTGCGAAAAAAACTAGTGGAGCATCTGGAGCGAAGGAACTTTGTAACACAGCATCAACATGGGTTCAGGGATGGCAGGTCCTGCCTCACAGGGTTACTTGAATTCTACGACCAGGCAACAAAAATAAGGCAAGAAAGAGAAGGTGGGCAGACTGCATATTTTTGGATTGTCAGAAAGCCTTTGATACAGTGCCACACAAGAGGCTAGTGCGAAAGTTGGAGATGCAGGCTGGAGTGAGAGGGAAGGTACTCCGGTGGATAGAGGAATACCTAAGCAACAGGAGACAACGAGTCTGTGTGAGGGGTGAGGTCTCAGATTGGCGAACGTCACAAGTGGAGTCCCGCAGGGGTCAGTCCTTGGACCTATACTGTTTCTGGTATATGTAAATGATCTCCCAGAGGGTATAGACTCGTTCCTCTCAATGTTTGCCGACGATGCAAAAATTATGAGGAGGATTGAAACAGAGGATGATAGTAGGAGGCTACAAGATGACCTGGATAGACTGAGTGAATGGTCCAACAATGGCTGTTGAAGTTCAACCCGAGTAAATGCAAAGTAATGAAACTAGGCAGTGGAAACAGGAGGCCAGGCACAGGATACAGAATAGGAGATGAAGTACTTAATGAAACAGACAGAGAGAAAGATCTAGGAGTTGATATCACACCAAACCTGTCTCCTGAAGCCCACATAAAGAGAATAACGTCTGCGGCATATGCGAGGCTGGCTAACATCAGAACGGCGTTCAGGAACCTGTGTAAGGAATCATTCAGAATCTTGTACACCACATATGTAAGACCAATCCTGGAGTATGCGGCCCCAGCATGGAGCCCGTACCTTGTCAAGCACAAGACGAAGCTGGAAAAAGTCCAAAGGTATGCTACTAGACTAGTCCCAGAACTAAGAGGCATGAGTTATGAAGGAAGGCTGCGGGAAATGCACCTCACGACACTGGAAGACAGAAGAGTAAGGGGGGACATGATCACACCTACAAAATCCTCAGGGAATCGACCGGGTAAACAAGGATGAACTTTTCAACACTGGTGGGACGCGAACAAGGGGACACAGGTGGAAGCTGAGTACCCAAATGAGCCACAGAGACGTTAGAAAGAACTTTTTCAGTGTCAGAGTAGTTAGCAAATGGAAGCATTAGGAAGTGATGTGGTGGAGGCTGACTCCATTCACAGTTTCAAATGTAGATATGATAGAGCCCAATAGGCTCAGGAATCTGTACACCAGTTGATTGACGGTTGAGAGGCGGGACCAAAGGCCAGAGCTCAACCCCCAAGCACAATTAGGTGAGTACAATTAGGTGAGTACACACACACACACACACATACACACAGCATGTGTGGAATGTATGAAAGCAAAGGAGCAGAACAAAAGGGCATGGAGGAACTTCCGTAATAACAGAACACCAGAAAGTAGAGAGAGATACCAGAGAACCAGGACGAGTATGTCAGTGTGAGAAGAGCAGCTGAGAAAAGGTATGAAAATGATATAGCTAATAAAGCCAAGACCGAACCAAAGCTACTACACAGTCACATCAGGAGGCAGACAACAGTGAAGGAACAGGTGATGAAACTTAGGGTGGGCGAGGACAGGTACACAGAGAATGACAAAGAGGTGTGTGAAGAACTCAACAAAAGGTTCCAGGAGGTCTTTACAATAGAACAGGGAGATGTCGCGGCGCTAGAAGAGGTGGCAGCAAACCAGGTGACCTTGGATAGGTTCGAAATTACAAGTAATGAGGTCAAGAAGCACCTATTGGAGCTGGATGTGAGAAAAGCTGTTGGGCCGGATGGAATCTCGCCATGGGTATTGAAAGAGTGTGCAGGAGCACTTTGCCTACCGCTCTCCATAGTGTATAGTAGGTCACTGGAAACGGGGGACTACCCGAAATATGGAAGACTGCTAATGTAGTACCAATATACAAAAAGGGTGACAGACAAAGGCACTGAACTACAGGCCAGTGTCCTTAACTTGTATACCATGCAAGGTGATGGAGAAGATTGTGAGAAAAAACCTAGTAACACATCTGGAGAGAAGAGACTTCGTGACAAACCCATCAACATGGGTTCAGGGAGGGTAAATCTTGCCTTACAGGATTAAAGAATTCTACGATCAGGTGACAAAGATTAAACAAGAAAGAGAAGGGTGGACGGACTGCATTTTTTTGGACTGTCGGAAAGCCTTTGACACAGTACCCCATAAAAGGTTGATGCATAAGCTAGAGAAACAGGCAGAGTAACTGGTAGGGCGCTCCAGTGGATAAGGGAGTACCTAAACAATAGGAAGCAGAGAGTTACAGTGAAGGTGAGACCTCAGCCTGGCGTGAAGTCACCAGTAGAGTCCTACAGGGCTCTGTACTTGGACCTATCCTGTTTCTGATATACGTAAATGATCTCCCAGAGGGTATAGACTCATTCCTCTCAATGTTTGCTGACGACGCCAAAAATGAGAAGGATTAAGACAGAGGAGGACAGCTTGAGGCTTCAAGAAGACCTGGACAAGCTGTAGGAATGGTCGAACAAATGGCTGTTAGAGTTTAGTCCAAGCAAATGTAATGTAATGAAGATAGGGTAGGAAGCAGGAGACCAGATACAAGGTATCACTTGGGAGATGAAATACTTCAAGAGTCAGAGAGAGAGAAAGACCTGGGGGTTGATATCACGCCAGACCTGTTCCCTGATGCTCATATCAAGAGGATAACAGCAGCAGCATTTTTTTTTTTTTTTTTTTTTTTTGTCGCGAAGAATCGTTTTTTCATCCAAGTACACATTTTACTGTTGCGTTAAACAGAGGCTACAGTTAAGGAATTGCGCCCAGTAAATCCTCCCCGCCAGGATACGAACCCATGACATAGCGCTCGCGGAACGCCAGGCAAGTGTCTTACCACTACACCACGGAGACTGACACCACGGAGATATGCCAGGTTGGCTAACATAAGAACGGCCTTTAGAAACTTGTTAAGGAATCTTTCAGAACATTATATACCACATATGTCAGACCAATCCTGGAGTATGCGGCACCAGCATGGAGTCCATATCTAGTCAAGCATAAGACTAAAATGGAAAAGGTTCAAAAGGTTTGCCACCAGACTAGTACCCGAGCTGAGAGGTATGAGCTACGAGGAGAGACTACGGGAATTAAACCTCACTTCGTTGGAAGACAGAAGAGTTAGGGGGGACATGATCACCACATTCAAGATCCTCAAGGGAATTGACAGGGTTGATAAAGACAGACTGTTTAACACAAGGGGCACACGCACTAGGGGACACAGGTGGAAACTGAGTGCCCAAATGAGCCACAGATATATTAGAAAGAACTTTTTTAGTGTCAGAGTGTTGACAAATGGAATGCATTAGGAAGTGATGTGGTGGAGGCTGACTCCATACACAGTTTCAAGTGTAGATATGATAGAGCCCAATAGGCTCAGAACCTGTACACCTGTTGATTGACAGTTGAGAGGCGGGACCAAAGAGCCACAGCTCAACCCCCGCAAGCACAACTAGGTGAGTACACACACACACACACACATGTCGCTAGCAATAGTGCGAAGAAACCAAAGTGTAGCTAGTGGCATCACCGTTGCATATAAGTGTGGAGGACTGCGTGAAGTGACCTGACCTGACCTGACGACCAGGTGGGTCGACCTGCTGGGGAACTACCTGATTGTGTTTGTTGGGTGGTGACTATGATCAGTGGTAAAGTAAATTAGTGAACTGTCATATAATGATACAGTGACTCACTCCAGAGCTTATTGTAGATAGAGAAGAACCGACATCATCAATCTATTAGCACTTAGAGAAGCCCAAGTGGAAGGCGACGCCGGAGACCATCGTCTACCATACATCATCATTACTCATCTAGTTGTGTGAGCGGAAAGGAAGACTGGTATGTACCCCTCTCTGGTCAATTAATCAGGTGTAAGGTGCGAGGTAAAATACTATCAAAATCTTGTTCAGGATATCATATATTTTAAGATCTCAAAGTGGCTCAT
>NC_091216.1:9112455-9253430 GCF_040958095.1 Procambarus clarkii | reverse complement strand
TCCAGTGGATAAGGAAGTACCTAAGCAATAGGAAGCACAGAGTTATAGTGAGGGGTGAGACCTCAGAATGGCGTGAAGTCACCAGTGGAGTCCCACAGGGCTCTGTGCTTGGACCTATCCTGTTTCTGATATACGTAAATGATCTCCCAGATGGTATAGACTCATTCCTCTCAATGTTTGCTGACGACGCCAAAATTAAGAGAAGGATTAAGACAGAGGAGGACAGCTTGAGGCTTCAAGAAGACCTGGACAAGCTGCAGGAATGGTCGAACAAATGGATGTTAGAATTTAACCCAAGCAAATGTAATGTAATGAAGATAGGGGTAGGAAGCAGGAGACCAGATACAAGGTATCATTTGGGAGATGAAATACTTCAAGAGTCAGAGAGAGAGAAAGACCTGGGGGTTGATATCACGCCAGACCTGTCCCCGGAAGCTCATATCAAGAGAATAACATCAGCAGCATATGCCAAGTTGGCTAACATAAGAACGGCCTTTAGAAACTTGTGTAAGGAATCTTTCAGAACATTATATACCACATATGTCAGACCAATCCTGGACTATGCGGCTCCAGCATGGAGTCCATATCTAGTCAAGCATAAGACTAAACTGGAAAAGGTTCAAAGGTTTGCCACCAGACTAGTACCCGAGCTGAGAGGTATGAGCTACGAGGAGAGACTACGGGAATTGAACCTCACTTCTTTGGAAGACAGAAGAGTTAGGGGGGGCATGATCACCACATTCAAGATTCTCAAGGGAATCGACAGGGTTGATAAAGACAGTCTATTTAACACAAGGGGCACACGCACTAGGGAACACTGAGTGCCCAAATGAGCCACAGAGATATTAGAAAGAACTTTTTTAGTGTCAGAGTGGTTGACAAATGGAATGCGTTAGGAAGTGATGAGGTGGAGGCTGACTCCATACTCAGTTTCAAGTGTAGATATGATAGAGCCCAATAGGCTCAGGAATCTGTACACCTGTTGATTGACGGTTGAGAGGCGGGACCAAAGAGCCAGAGCTCAACCCCCGCAAACACAACTAGGTGAGTACACACACACACACACACACACACACACACACACACACACACACACACACACACACACACACACACACACACACACACACACACACACACACAAGAATACACACGATATACACACGATATACAAGAATATACACACACACGATATACAAGAAAGGGGATAGACAGGAGGCACTGAACTACAGGCCAGTGTCCCTAACCTGCATACCATGCAAGCTGATGGAGAAGATTGTGCGAAAAAAACTAGTGGAGCATCTGGAGCGAAGGAACTTTGTAACACAGCATCAACATGGGTTCAGGGATGGCAGGTCCTGCCTCACAGGGTTACTTGAATTCTACGACCAGGCAACAAAAATAAGGCAAGAAAGAGAAGGGTGGGCAGACTGCATATTTTTGGATTGTCAGAAAGCCTTTGATACAGTGCCACACAAGAGGCTAGTGAGAAAGTTGGAGATGCAGGCTGGAGTGAGAGGGAAGGTACTCCGGTGGATAGAGGAATACCTAAGCAACAGGAGACAACGAGTCTGTGTGAGGGGTGAGGTCTCAGATTGGCGAGACGTCACAAGTGGAGTCCCGCAGGGGTCAGTCCTTGGACCTATACTGTTTCTGGTATATGTAAATGATCTCCCAGAGGGTATAGACTCGTTCCTCTCAATGTTTGCCGACGATGCAAAAATTATGAGGAGGATTGAAACAGAGGATGATAGTAGGAGGCTACAAGATGACCTGGATAGACTGAGTGAATGGTCCAACAAATGGCTGTTGAAGTTCAACCCGAGTAAATGCAAAGTAATGAAACTAGGCAGTGGAAACAGGAGGCCAGGCACAGGATACAGAATAGGAGATGAAGTACTTAATGAAACAGACAGAGAGAAAGATCTAGGAGTTGATATCACACCAAACCTGTCTCCTGAAGCCCACATAAAGAGAATAACGTCTGCGGCATATGCGAGGCTGGCTAACATCAGAACGGCGTTCAGGAACCTGTGTAAGGAATCATTCAGAATCTTGTACACCACATATGTAAGACCAATCCTGGAGTATGCGGCCCCAGCATGGAGCCCGTACCTTGTCAAGCACAAGACGAAGCTGGAAAAAGTCCAAAGGTATGCTACTAGACTAGTCCCAGAACTAAGAGGCATGAGTTATGAGGAAAGGATGCGGGAAATGCACCTCACGACACTGGAAGACAGAAGAGTAAGGGGGGACATGATCACAACCTACAAAATCCTCAGGGGAATCGACCGGGTAAACAAGGATGAACTTTTCAACACTGGTGGGACGCGAACAAGGGGACACAGGTGGAAGCTGAGTACCCAAATGAGCCACAGAGACGTTAGAAAGAACTTTTTCAGTGTCAGAGTAGTTAGCAAATGGAATGCATTAGGAAGTGATGTGGTGGAGGCTGACTCCATTCACAGTTTCAAATGTAGATATGATAGAGCCCAATAGGCTCAGGAATCTGTACACCAGTTGATTGACGGTTGAGAGGCGGGACCAAAGAGCCAGAGCTCAACCCCCGCAAGCACAATTAGGTGAGTACAATTAGGTGAGTACACAGACACACATACACACACACACAAACACACACAATAATCTACCTCCTGAGGCACATATAAATACGATAACGACAGCAGTGTACTCTACACTGGCGAAAATTAGAACTTCATTCAGAAACCTAAATGAGGAAGCTTTAGGACGCTTTACACTGCCTACGTGAGACCAGTCTTAGAGTATGCCGCGCCATCATGGAGTCCCCACCTGAAGAAACACATAAGGAAACTGGAGAAGGTTCAGAGGTTTGCGACAGGGCTTGTCCCAGAGTTACGAGGGATGGGATATGAAGAGCGTCTGAAGGAATTGAACCTAACGACACAAGAGAAAAGAAGGGAGAGAGAGGAGATATGATAGGGACATATAAAATACTCAGGGGAATTGACAAAGTGGAAATAGATGAAATGTTCACATGTAATAGTAACAGAACGAGGGGACATGGGTGGAAACTGGAAACTCAGATGAGTCACAGAGATGTTAGGAAGTTTTGTTTTTGCATGAGAGTAGTGGAAAAATGGAATGCACTTGGGGAACAGGTTGTGGAAGCAAACTCTATTCATAATTTAAAAATTAGGTATGATAGAGAAATGGGACAGGAGTCATTGCTGTAAACAACCGATGGCTGGAAAGGCGGGATCCAAGAGTCAATGCTCGATCCTGCAAGCACAAATAGGTTAGTACAAATAGGTGAGTAAACACACACACACACACACACACACACACACACACACACACACACACACACACACACACACACACAGTTACGGTTGAGAGGCGGGACCAAAGAGCCAGAGCTCAACCCCCGCAAGCACAACTAGGTGAGTAACTAGGTGAGTACACACACACACACACACACACACACACACACACACACACACACACACACACACACACACACACACACACACACACACACACACACACACACACACACACACATACACAACACACAACACCAGAGGGCAGAGGAACACCACCACCCTCCTCCGCATAGAATCCTTCCCTTCCCCTCACCCTACCTGCCCCCACCCAACCCCTCCCTCCCCCCTACCCCATTCCGACCCTGTCACCCCTCCCCCATTCCCACCATGTCCCCCTCCCCCCCTTTCCCCCCTGTCCCACTTCCCCGTTTTTCCCATACCCTCCATATCCCTCCTCCCCCTCACCCCATATCCTCCATGTCCCTCCTACCTCCTTACCCAATACCATACCTGTTCCACCTTCCCTTGAAACCCCCCCCCCCCCCCCCCATGCAATCCTCTGAGACCCTGCAAACCACCTCACAGATCTTCAAACCCAGGAAACAGCTTCCTTCACCAGCAGAACGCTCACCAAGTAGGGGACAAGGAAATGAACAGAAGAAAGTTAGCTTCAAGGCAATGCACACTAACATAGATGGGATTACAAATAAAACAAGTGAACTCGGAGAATGGGCACTAGAAGAAAACCCAGACATAATAGCACCCACAGAAACAAAGCTAACGAAAACTATAATAAATGCAGTGTTTCCTCAGGACTACTATGTAGTGAGGAAAGAGAGAGAAGGGAGAGGCAGAGGTGGTGTAGCTTTGCTGATAAGAAAAAGTTGGAGTTTTGAAGAGATGGTTAATCAGGGCTGTGAAGGTTTCAGTGACTACATATCAGGCACCATAGCAACTGGAGGACAGAAGATTATAGTAGTAGTCATATATAACACCCCCCCCCCCACCAAACGACAGAAGACCCAGACAGGAATATGATAGAAACAACAGGACCACCATCAATATAATAGAGAGAGCAATTTCTGTGGTAAAGGAACGGATCCAAACTACTAATCATGGGAGACTTCAACCACGGGAAGATAGATTGGGAGAATGGAAACACACATGAAGGACCAGACACATGGAGAGCTAAGCTGCTGGACGTGGCAACAAGAACCTTTCTAAGTCAACACGTCAAGGGACCGACAAGAATGAGAGGAGAGGATAAACCAGCTTTGCTTGATCTGATATTTACCCTAAATGAGTCAGATATAAGGGAAGTTAAGGTCAAAGCTTCCTTGGGAATGAGTGATCATAGTGTATTGAGCTTTGAGTACCTGGTTGAGCTAGGAATTATCTCCCCCACAAAGAACTGGGAAATAAAGGGCTGGCGTACCGAAAGGTAAACTATGAGGAGATGAATAAATTCTTAAGGGTTATTCCATGGGCAACTGTCAACTGCTGATGCTTCCTGCTTCACCAACGACAGCGGTCGTCACAGAATCCGGCCGAAGTCGTCACTTGGAGGGGTTTAAGACATTGTGTACAGTGGGTAGAAGTACAGTGATCTGGGATCGTGGGGGAATGTGCATACGAGCAGTAACAGACTCGTAGATCCCATACCAGTGTTGATTAGACTTGCTAATGCTCTGTAGCAGTCGATGGGAACGGGGAAATTCGTGTCAGTGTTAAGGCAAATTTCCCATGTTTGTGTGAGACACTATCGTTGTGCGCGTCACCTGGGTACGAACGCTACACTTCACCGGTGGGTCGAGGGTGCGAGCCGAGCCGTGTGTGGAGTGGGAGGGGTTCGAGTGTGAGCAAATTTTTCGAATAAATACCACGTAAGGTATTACCGCCGCCTACGCTACCCTGAGCGAGTCAGCCACCTATAGCGGGGTGCCTGATGTATGAGAATGGTGTGTAGCTGGCAGTGTGAATGAGTAAGTACCTATGTGTGTATTTCTGGTGATCAGTTAGTCTCTAAAAAGCTTGAATTCGAGGTCAAGTGTTCCGTCACATTGTCACGCAGCACCTGTTCAGGTGGAGTGGAGTGTAGACGAGGAGATTATTACCTTTGGAGTCATCTTGTCAGTCCAGAGGGACTTACGTCTGGTGTACACAGACGTACAGTGTGTGTGTGTGTGTGTGTGGGTACACACGGGAACAGAGTATACATAGATTAGCCAAGGACTGAGAGGATGTCCATGTAATAATTATATTATTTCATTGTGGTAGTCATTTTTGATCGTCCGTGGGACGGAGTGATATCAGTTCCATGTGTGGTCTTGCAGGTGTGGAATTCCAACACTGAGCGCTCAGGTATGTGTAACGCCAGTGATTCCTGGCAATGATTATTGTGGAGTGTACCACAGTGTGGTCTTAATTTCTTGTATTGTTCCCAGGGTCGTGACAAGTGTGATTTATATATATATATATATACGTATTGTGGTTGCAGTTTAACATAATTTTGGTAGAATTTGGTAAGTGACGAGGCTGTCTGGAGAGACCGCCATCACTCTGTCGAGTAACGTAACTCTCGAGAGTGTTTATCGACATGCGTGATCGATAAATCACTCACCCATGTGATTCAAGGAGTGCCAGATCTCTTTAGTGTTAACAATAACGTTTGGTAGCTGTAGGCTACATGTGTCAGCAGTAATTTTATATATATATATATATATATATATATATATATATATATATATATATATATATATATATTATTAAATATGACCGAAAAAGTAAGATTAATAATTCTAACACGAATTTTCTCAATCTTTCGTACATTTCTTTTCACTGTTGGAGGTAAATCAAAAATCAATTCTCCAAAATTCATTTTTATTTCTAGTCTGACGCGACACGAGCGCGTTTCGTAAAACTTATTACATTTTCAAAGACTTTAGTTCACAAATACACAACTGAATAGAACTTACGCATCTCCGATTTTATATCTACATTTGAGTGAGGTGGAAGGGGTGATGTGGCATTAACACAAGACAGAACAAGATGTGGTATTAATAGGGTATTAATTTCATCAACACAAGACAGAACAAGAGTATTAATAGGGTATTAATTTCATCAACACAAGACAGAACACGAAACAATGGATATTGAATAGAAGTGTTTGTAGAAAGCCTATTGGTCCATATTTCTTGATGCTTCTATATTGGAGCGGAGTCTTGAGGTGGGTAGAATATAGTTGTGCAATAATTGGCTGTTGATTGCTGGTGTTGACTTCTTGATGTGTAGTGCCTCGCAAACGTCAAGCCGCCTGCTATCGCTGTATCTATCGATGATTTCTGTGTTGTTTACTAGGATTTCTCTGGCGATGGTTTGGTTGTGGGAAGAGATTATATGTTCCTTAATGGAGCCCTGTTGCTTATGCATCGTTAAACGCCTAGAAAGAGATGTTGTTGTCTTGCCTATATACTGGGTTTTTTGGAGCTTACAGTCCCCAAGTGGGCATTTGAAGGCATAGACGACGTTAGTCTCTTTTAAAGCGTTCTGTTTTGTGTCTGGAGAGTTTCTCATGAGTAGGCTGGCCGTTTTTCTGGTTTTATAGTAAATCGTCAGTTGTATCCTCTGATTTTTGTCTGTAGGGATAACGTTTCTATTAACAATATCTTTCAGGACCCTTTCCTCCGTTTTATGAGCTGTGGAAAAGAAGTTCCTGTAAAATAGTCTAATAGGGGGTATAGGTGTTGTGTTAGTTGTCTCTTCAGAGGTTGCATGGCTTTTCACTTTCCTTCTTATGATGTCTTCGACGAAACCATTGGAGAAGCCGTTATTGACTAGGACCTGCCTTACCCTACAGAGTTCTTCGTCGACTTGCTTCCATTCTGAGCTGTGGCTGAGAGCACGGTCGACATATGCGTTAACAACACTCCTCTTGTACCTGTCTGGGCAGTCGCTGTTGGCATTTAGGCACATTCCTATGTTTGTTTCCTTAGTGTAGACTGCAGTGTGGAAACCTCCGCCCTTTTCCATGACTGTTACATCTAGAAAGGGCAGCTTCCCATCCTTTTCCATCTCGTAAGTGAAACGCAGCACGGAACTCTGCTCAAATGCCTCCTTCAGCTCCTGCAGATGTCTGACATCAGGTACCTGTGTAAAAATGTCGTCAACATACCTGCAGTATATGGCCGGTTTCAAGTTCATGTCGGCTAAGACTTTTTGCTCGATGGTACCCATGTAGAAGTTTGCAAACAGGACACCTAGGGGAGAACCCATGGCGACCCCATCTACTTGGTTATACATGTGCCCATCCGGGCTCAAGAAGGGTGCCTCTTTAGTACAAGCTTGGAGTAGTTTCCTCAGAATATATCAGAGGAAACTACTCCAAGCTTGTACTAAAGAGGCACCCTTCTTGAGCCCGGATGGGCACATGTATAAGCAAGTAGATTGCTTTAAGAGAATTTGTTCTTTGACAATTTGAGTAACGTAGAATACGTTTGGGTTAATTTACTTTCCTGCAAGCAGCTACGGTAGTCTCGAGGAGCCTAGCCATCAGCCAGATAAGAATTAGAGTATTGTCTGTCGTAATTAACGGTCAGTGGGCCGGGTAATTGACGTGTTTCAGGAAGTCAAAGTAATTAATCTCGATCCTTGTTTGATCGACTCACACGAAGGCTACATTGTTCCATTAACGTAACGTCGTTATTTATCCTCCCGGAAGTACCGGCACTTGATTGACTCGTGGGAGGAGTAACGTCATTTTAGAATAACGTAAACGTGGTGCTAATTACTGTTATTAGCCACCTGAATTGGTCTGAGTATGGAAGGCTTAGATGGAATTCATACCTTAATGTAAATTGCTGAGCCAGTGTGAAAGGTTGCGTATTTTAATTGTTTAATTATTGATCTTGAGGATAGTAATTAATTACTCTAAAGGTAATCACGAGTGATTACCGTTCTCTTAGCACTTTGGACATTGTAAATCAGAGTTTACCATCGCTGAGTGATTAGTAACCGATTAACGTAAATTAACGTAACTAGTAAAGAGATTAATCAGCTGTCTGGTAGTACAGGGATTAATGGGATTTTCTCACTGAATGCTCGACGGGTAGAGTGTTGTGTAATTTCCGCGTTACTAGTGACAGTTGTAAGTGTTATTAATTTAACGTAAATGTTACCTTGTTATTAACGTAAATCAATTGTTATTGATTGTTGATCGTCCGTGGGACGGAGTGTTAACGTAAGGATTAATTTGAGGGAGGGTGATGGAGTTGCCAGTGAACCAATTAGTTATTGTTGTCATTGAAAGACTACTGATTTGATTGCATTGCAACCGCCATTGCAGGTGAACACTGCACTGAGGCGTAGAACAGTTAGGAGGTTACTGGAGACGTGTTTCAGAACTTACTGTGTCATTTGTTGTAATTGTGATAATAGATCTGTTAGTTCTTGTTTCTTGATTGATTCCTCTGTGGTCACGCTTATGTTCGAGTTAGTTCATTATGCAGTCCGAGGGGCAGGTGTCTAGCTGTCATTGATAGTGTCACAGGAAGGATTTCGAGTAACGTCATTGACATTTCTTTTGTTTTGTTGTAGTAGTTAGTACTTTATTGAATAAACTAAGTTGTTATGGTTAACACTGTCTTTTCGTTACACCCCACACATTATTACTGTTATGCAAATGTTCTTCACACTCGACTAATAAAGTTGAGACTAGTTCTGAGCTTTGGATCAAATATACGGCACCACACAACAATAAATTATTGTTGTGAGAGCCCTTGACCTACTCGTTAGATTCGCTTCGGCGAATGGCGAAGGTCGGCGGCCTAGTGGAGGGGATTTCAATTTTCATTGGGGTCTCGGCGTTTGCTCACGCCTAGTCAATTGTTCATACATGGTCCCAAAGTGAGGAATGAGCTGCTTACTACACTGGTGTGTTAGCTAAGCAAGTCCTTCCTCAGGCGACCTAATTGAATATCACAACAGGAATAAAGGTTAAAGAATAAAGAAAATTCTTAGAAATTTTCCGAGCTAAAATTCCTTATACCAAATTACAATTTATTCCACAAATTCTCATCAAAAACTCTCACATAGCTAATAAATCCAAGTCTGAACCAAAGCTACTACACAGTCACATCAGGAGGAAAACGGCAGTGAAGGAACAGGTGATGAAGCTTAGAACGGGTGAGGACAGGTACACAGAGAATGACAAAGAGGTGTATGAGGAACTCAACACGAGGTTCCAGGAGGTCTTTACAATAGAACAAGGAGAGGTCACGGCGCTAGGAGAGGTGGCAGCAAACCAAGCGACCTTGGAAGGATTCGAAATTACAGGAGAAGAGGTCAAAAGGCACCTATTGGAGCTGGACGTGAGAAAGGCTGTTGGGCCGGACGGAATCTCACCATGAGTATTGAAAGTGTGTGCAGAAGCCCTTTGCTTGCCACTCTCCATAGTGTACAGTAGGTCACTGGAAACGGGAGACCTACCAGAAATATGGAAGACGGCTAATGTAGTACCAATATACAAAAAGGGTAACAGACAAGAGGCACTGAACTACAGACCAGTGTCTTTAGCTTGTATATCATGCAAGGTGATGGAGAAGATCGTGAGAAAAAACCTAGTAACACATCTGGAGAGAAGGGACTTCGTGACAACCCATCAACATGGGTTCAGGGAGGGTAAATCTTGCCTTATAGGCTTAATAGAATTCTACGGTCAGGTGACAAAGGTTAGGCAAGAAAGAGAAGGATGTGCGTACTGCATTTCTTTTGGACTTTCGGAAAGCCTTTGACACAGTACCCCATAAAAAGACTGATGCATATGCTGGAGAAATAGGCAGGAGTAACTGGTAGGGCGCTCCAGTGGATAAGGGAATACCTAAGCAATAGGAAGCAAAGAGTTACAGTGAGGGGTGAGATCTCAGATTGGCGGGAAGTCACCAGTGGAGTCCCACAGGGCTCTGTACTCGGACCTATCCTGTTTCTGATATACGTAAATGATCTCCCAGAGGGTATATACTTATTCCTCTCAATGTTTGCTGACGATGCCAAAATTATGAGAAGGGTTAAAACAGAGGAGGACAGCTTGAGGCTTCAAGAAGACCTGGACAAGCTGCAGGAATGGTTGAACAAATGGTTGTTAGAGTTTAACCCTAGCAAATGTAATGTAATGAAGATAGGTGTAGGGAGCAGGAGACCAGATACAAGATATCATTTGGGAGATGAAATACTTCAAGAGTCAGAGAGAGAGAAAGACCTGGGGGTTGATATCACGCCAGACCTGTCTCCTGAAGCTCATAAAGAGAGGATAACATCAGCGGCATATGCCAGGTTGGCTAACATAAGAACGGTCTTTAGAAATTTGTGTAAGGAATCTTTCTGAACATTATATACCACATATGTTAGACCAATCCTGGAGTATGCGGCTCCAGCATGGAGTCCATATCTAGTCAAGCATAAGACTAAACTGGAAATAGTTCAAAGGTTTGCCACCAGACTAGCACCCAAACTGAGGGGTATGAGCTACGAGGAGAGACTACAAGAATTAAACCTCACGGCACTGGGAGACAGAAGAATTAGAGGGGACATGATCACCTCATTCAAGATTCTAAGGGGAATTGACAGGGTAGATAAAGAAAGACTATTTACCACAAGGGGCACACGCCCTAGGAGACAGACATGGAAATTGAGTGCTCAAATGAGCCATAGAGACGTTAGAAAGATTTTTTTCAGTGTCAGAGTAGTAGACAAATGGAATGCATTAGGAAGTGATGTGATGGAGACTGACTCCATACACAGCTTTAAGTGTAGATATGAGCCCAGTAGGCTCAGGAACCTGTACATTAGCTGATTGACCGTTGAGAGGCGGGATCAAAGAGCCTGAGCTCAACCCTCGCAAGCACAACTAGGTGAGTACGCACACTAACACACTATTAGTTATTGGATCCATTACCGGCATGAATGAAAACGTCAAGCTGGCAGACAGATATACATAGCTCCATTACTCATTGCATTGAAATCTTGAAGCTAGCAAATATAATTGGATCCATTAATCATTGACCTGAATACCTTAGAGCTATTACAGTTAATATCTTCAACTCGTATGGCTGTTGGACTAGCCAACCCGACCTAACCTTTTCAAGGGTATATATGGACAACAACATTATTTTTTTCATTTTATATATTTTTATTAATAGTATACATAATAGTTTAGTTTATATTCTTATTCTAAATTCTTATTCTACATTCTAGTCTACATTTTAATGGGTCTCGGTAGTACAGTCGGGTTCTTTCTCGCCGCACAATCGAAAATTCTGGGTTTGAATCCTGGACGGCACAGAAACGGTTTGGCAAATTTCCTTTCACCTAATGCGTCTGTTCACCTAGCGGTAAGTAGGTACTCACGATATAGTCACCTTGTCGTTGCATCTATAGCGCCTATAACTTTGCAATCCGGTTGCAACCAGGAGTGCTACTACCCCTCACACGGATCCTACAGCCTCTCCGAGACACAACCAGGGTTTTACACAATTCCCCCCCCCCCCCCGTGCACCTGGGCTCTGTCAACAAACTGTTCTACCTCTTCGCCCTTACTTCAATACACACAGAAATCACAATAGCGTGAAATTCACAATAGCTTAAAAATAGTGTGTTTTAGGCTTTGTCAATCTTTCTTCATATGACAGGTTTCTAATATGGGGACTTAACTTTGTCATCCTACACTGGACGCATTCTACTGAATTAATATCCAATGGATATTAATATATTAATATCCAGTTTGGTCGCCAGTACGGCGACCAAACTGAACGACATAATCTAAATGGGGCCTAACAAGAGCAAGATATAGCAAAATAACAACCCCAGGTGTCTTATTACTAACACCTCAATTAATAAATCCCAGTGTCCTATTTACCTTATTACGAACATTTATCCATTAAATTTTTGGGTTTAGATTCTTACTAATCATAACTCCCAGATCCCTTTTGCAATCTGATTGCGAAAGGAATCTGGGAGTAGAGATTTTCGCAATCCCTGCACCAGCTGGCTCGTATCTCGTAACTCTATCATCATTACCTAGTCTCAAAACCTTACTCGCTCCAAGACCGGCGAGTCTTGGAGCATTAAGATGTAATTGGACTCAGGGTGGCCTCGTAGCCTGGTGGATAGCGCGCAGGACTCGTAATTCTGTGGCGCGGGTTCGATTCCCGTACGAGGCAGAAACAAATGGGCAAAGTTTCTTTCACCCTGAATGCCCCTGTTACCTAGCAGTAAATAGGTACCTGGGAGTTAGTCAGCTGTCACGGGCTGCTTCCTGGGGGTGGAGGCCTGCTCGAGGACCGGGCCGCGGGGACACTAAAGCCCAAAATCATCTCAAGATAACTTCAAGATAAGAGGGAAAGAAAACTCTCAGGAATAATAACGAATGCGGTGTTCCCTCAGGATTACACTGTAATAAGGAAAGAGAGGGAGGGGTAGGGAGGAGGCGGAGTGGCCCTACTCATGAGAAAGGAACGGAGTTTCAAGGAGATGGTTATCCCCAGCTGTGAAGGGCTTAGAGACTACATAACAGGTGCCATGATGATGGGAAGACCAAGAGTAGTAGTAGCAATATCACCCTTCACCAAAGACCCAGGCAAGAGTATGACAGAAACAACATGGCAGTTAACAACATAATGGAGAGGGCAGCCTCTGCTTCCTGTAGAAATCGATTCCATATGCTCATCATGAGGGACTTCAATCACGGAAGGATAGACTGAGTGAAGAAGGAACTGTATGGAGGAGAGGAAACGTGGAGTTTCCTACTGGAAATGGTAATAAAAAACTTTTTAAGCCAGCATGTCAGGGAACCCACAAGAATGAGGGGAAATGATGAACCAGCGAGACTCGACCTAGTTTTCACTCTGAATGACTCCGACATTAGGGAAATTGCTTCGAGACCCCAGTAGGAATGAGCAATCACAGTGTACTGGCGTTTGAGTATCTGGTCGAAAAAGGGTTAAAGTACTCGAGAAAGGGAGTGCCAGAGTAGTTAACAAGTGGAATGTAGTAGGAAGTGATGTGGTGGAGGTTGATGCCATACACAGTTTCAAATATAGGTATGATAAAGCCCAGTAGGCTCAGGAATCTGTACACCAGGTGATTGACGGTTGAGAGGCGGGACCAAAGAATCTGTATGGAGTTTGCCTCCACCACATCACTTCCTAGTGTCGGAAAATCCGACACCATTTAATAATAATATCATACAGACAGATAATTGCTGCTGTATTGTATAAACAAGTTACCCATAGAAAATGTAACTGTAGTGGAATTTCCGTCTATAGAAAACGGGATATCATCACCACATACTATTATAAATTCACCAGCTATTCTGCTGGGAATTATTCTTAAATACATTAGTCTTTGGACTTTGCCATCATAAAAACATCTCATATAAATTAACTTAATTATCAGTATTAAAGTAGAGTAAATGTGACCCTTCTATCACTTACTGTCATCTGGACAATGTAGGCCAGTAGCGTGAGGGTGGGGGAGTGGTCAGCCATTGTTTATACTAGACTAGAGGCTCACGGGAGCAATTCGGCTCCTGTTAATTTTACTTGGACGAAGTGTTATGGAAACCAAAGGTGTACCATCATCAACACGCTGTCAACAAATTCAAGTTAAGTGTTCTACCGAAACCCATTTATCTATCATTAGTGGCCATTAATGTCATTGGATAGGGTGACCTGGTTAGAGCATAAGATCGCCTCATACTAAAGGTAATTAAGCCAGGTCTTCATTGTTCCATGTACAGTGTTTTCTCTGATATAGCTGTCATATATAGGATTCTGGCTTTACAGCTAGAGCCCTTTTGACAGGTCAAGACGAGGAAGCATGCTTTGTGCATCAGTTACTGGGTGATGGAAACTACCTCAAAGAGGATAATGTGGTGTCTACATCCTGGTTATACCTGGTGGACTAAGGCCTACTGTACAAATAAGATAAGGAACCTCTTCAATGTTTAATAATGTATAGTTAATACTGTAGTTTGATTGGCTGCATATATATAAATTAAATTAATATAAACCCCCCTAATGTGTAGAGGATCGATTTGTGAGATTATGAGATTATTGCAGAAATACAGTCCACTTAACATCATACAAATTGCTATCGAAGTATATAAATTAACGTAAATATAAATTAATATAAATTAAATAAATATAAATCTCACAGGTCGGTTCCCACACCTAGTGCATTCCATTTACTAACTACTCTGACACTGAAAAAGTTCTTCTAATCAGTCTGTGACTCACTTTGGTACTAAGCATCCACCTGTGTCTCATTGAGCGCGTGCCACCCGTGTTAAATAATCTATCCTTGTCTAGGCCTGACAGCTGAGTGCACAGCGCTTCGGATTCGTAGTCCTGAGGTTTCGGGTTCAAACCCTGGTGGAGGCAGAAACCAATGGGCAGTTTCTTCCAGCCTGATGCGCCTGTTCACTTAGAAGTAAATTGGTTCCTGAGAGTTAGACAACTGCTATGGGCTGCTCCCTGGGTGTGTTACAAAAAGGAGGCCTGTTCGAGGACCGGGCCACGGGGACGCTATGCCCCGAAATTATCTCAAGATAACCCTGTCAATTCCCCTGAGAATATTGTATGTGGTTATCATGTCTCCCCCCCCCCCCACACACTTCTGTCTTCCACCGCAGTGAGGTGTAGTTCACGCAGCCTTTCCTCATAACTCTTGCCTCATAGTTCTGGGACTAGCCTAGTGACATACCTCTGAACGTTTTCAAGTTTCCTCTTGTGCTTGAGAAGGTATGGGTGGTCGTGTGTGTGTGTATGTATACTCACGTAGTTATGCTTGCGGAGGTTGAGCTTTAGCTCTTTGGACCCGCTTCTCAACCGTCAATCAACTGGTGTACAGATTCCTGAGCCTACTGGGCTCTATCATATCTATATTTGAAACTGTGTATGGAGTCTGCCTCCACCATATCACTTCCTAGTGCATTCCATCCGTTAACTACTCTGACACTGAGAAAATTCTTTGTAATGTCTATGTGACTCATTTGGGTCCTAAGTTTCCACCTGTGTCGCTATGTTCGTGTTCCACCTGTGATAAAGAGTTTGTCTTTGTTCACCCTGTTAATTTCCCAGAGAATTTTGTCGGTGGTTATCATGTCTCCCCTTACTCTTCTGTTTTCCAGTGACGTGAGGTTCAGCTCCTTTAGCCTTTCCTCGTTGCTCATATCTCTCAGTTCCGGGACAAGTCTAATGCCATACGGCTGAATCTTCTCTAACTTGCAGCTTGAGCTGCATATTCCAGGATTGGTTTGACATAAGTGCTATACAGGATCCTGAACGAGTCCTTACACAAGTTTCTAAAGGCATGTCCTATGTTGGCCTAGCTAGCATATGCCGTTGTTGATATGTTTTTGATGTGGGTCTCTGGGGATAAGTTCGGTGTGATATCAACCCCCCAGATCTTTCTCTCTATTTGACTCATGCAGGATTTCACCTCCCAGATGGTACCTTGTGTTCAGCCTTCTTCCCCCCATCACCTAATTTCATTACTTTATACTTTCCTGAGTGGAACTTTAATAGCCATTTTCTAGACCATTCCTTCTGTTTGTCCAGGTCATCCTGTAGTTTTTGTCTATCTTCATGTGTCTAGATTCTTCTCATAATTTTTGCATCATCAGCAAACATTGAGAGGAATGAGTCTATACCCTCTGAAAGATCGTTTACATATATTAGTAACAGAATGGGTCCAAGTACAGAGCCCTGTGGGACTCTGATGGTTATATCTCACCACTCTGATGTCTCCCTCTCACAGTTACTATCCGTTTCCTGTTCCCTAGATGCTTCGTTATCCACTGGAGCACCTTACTGCCTGCCTGTTGCTCAAACTTTTGTAACAGCCTTATATAGGATACTGTCTCAAAGGCTTTCTGTGAGTCCAAGAAACTGAAGTCAGCCCACCCCTTCTCTTTCTTGCCTAATTTTTGTTGCTTGGGCATTGAATTCTATTAAACCTGTGAGGCACGATTTAACATTTCTGAACTCATGCTGGTGGTGCGTTACAAAGCTATTTCCCTCCAGAAGCTCTACGAGCTATTTCATCGCGATCTTCTCCATCACCTTGCATGGTGTACAAGTTAGGGAATCTGGCCTGTAGTTCAGTGCCCCTTGCCTGTCACCCATTTTGTATATTGGGACTACATTAGCTGTCTTCCAGCTTTCTGGTAGGTCTCCTGTCTCCAGCGTTCTGTTATACACCATGGGTGTGTCACACTCAGTACCTCTGCACCTTCTTGTAGTATCCACTGCAAGATTCTGTCACGACCAACAGCCTTTTTCACATTCAGCTCCAACATATTCCTTTTGACCTCATCACTGGTGAGGTCAAATTCCTCCAAAGTTGGTTGACTTGCCTCCTCATTTAGTGCAGGGATTTCTCCTTGTTGTATTCTGAAGGCCTCCTGGAATCGCTTGTTGAGTTCTTCACACACCTCCTTGTCATTCTCTGTGTATCTGTTCTCCCATTTTCTCAATTTCATCACTTGTTCCTTCACTGCTGTTTTCTTCCTGATGTGGCTGTGGAGCAGTTTTGGTCGGGTCTTAGCTTTAAGGGCAATGTCATTTTCATTCTGTCTCTCCTCACTCTGAGGTACTCATTTCTGGCCCTCGAGTATCTCTCTCTCTGTTCTCTGGTGTTCTGTTATTTCTGTAGTTCCTCCATGTTCTTTTACTCAATTTCTTCGCTACTGTACATTCCTGATTGAACCATGGATGCCTCTGTTGCTTTCCATGTTTCTCTTTTTGGGCTGGGATTAACCTGTCTGCAGCTTCCTGTCAGTTCTGGGTGACATAATCCATCATATCCTGTACAGTCTTTTCTCTGAGCTCTGTTTCCCAAGGTATTCCCATAAGGAAGTTCCTCATCTCATCATATTTTCCTTTTCCGTAATTTAGTCTTTTCCCTTCCGATCCCATCCTTGGATAGGTTATACCTACCTCTACCAGATACTCAAATGTCAATACTCTGTGGTCACTCGTTTCTATGGGGCTTCAAATTTAACTTACTTTATTTCTGGCTCATTCACGGTGAATATCAAGTCGAGTCTAGTCGATCGCACTCGGGCTCAAGTCGAGAGTGTGTGTGTATTCACCTAGTGTATTCACCTAGTTGTGCTTGCGGGGGTTGAACTCTGCTCTTTCGGCCCGACTCTCAAATGTCAAGCAATCAACTGTTAATAACTATTAGCTATTTTTTTCACACACAAACACCCCCAGAAAGCAGCCCGTAGCAGCTGCCTAACTCTCAGGTACCTATTTGCTGCTAAGTAACAGGGGGCATCAGAGTTAAAGTAACTCTGATCATTGTTTCTCCCCGGCGCTGGGAATCGAACCCGGACCACAGGATTACGTGCAAAGCGTGCTGTCCACTCAGCCACCACCGTCGTGTGTGTGTGTGTGTACTCACCTATTTGTACTCACCTATTTGTGCTTGCGGAGGTTGAGCTTTGGCTCTTTGATCCCGCCTCTCAACTGTCAATCAACTGGTGTACAGGTTCCTGAGCCTACTGGGCTCTATCATATCTACATTTGAAACTGTGTATGGAGTCAGCCTCCACCACATCACTTCCTAATGCATTCCATCTGTTAACTACTCTGACACTGAAAAAGTTCCTTCTAACGTCTCTGTGGCTCATGTGGGTACTCAGTTTCCACCTGTGTCCCCTTGTTCGCGTCCACCTTGGTTGAATAGTTCATCCTTGTTTACCCGGTCGATTCCTCTGAGGATTTTGTAGGTTGTGATCATGTCTCCCCTTACTCTTCTGTCTTCCAGTGTCGCAAGGTGCATTTCCTGCAGCCTTTCCTCGTAACTCATGCCTCTTAGTTCTGGGACTAGTCTAGTGGCATACCTTTGGACTTTTTCCAGCTTCGTCTTGTGCTTGACAAGGTACGGGCTCCTTGCTGGGGCCGCATACTCCAGGACTGGTCTTACATATGTGGTGTACAAGATTCTGAATGATTCCTTACACAGGTTCCTGAACGCTCTTCTGATGTTAGCCAGCCTCGCATATGCCGCAGAAGTTATTCTTTTTACGTGGGCTTCAGGAGATAGGTTTGGTGTGATATCAACTCCTAGATCATTCTCTCTGTTCGTTTCATTAAGTACTTCACCTCCTATTCTGTATCCTGTGTCTGGTCTCCTATTTCCACTGCCTAGTTTCATTACTTTGCATTTACTCGGGTTGAACTTCAACAGCCATTTGTTGGACCATTCACTCAGTCTGTTTAGGTCATCTTATAGCCTCCTACTATCGTCCTCAGTTTCAATCCTCCTCATAATTTTTGCATCATCGGCAAACATTGAGAGAAACGATTCTATACCCTCTGGGAGATCATTTACATATATCAGAAACAGTATAGGTACAAGGACTGACCCCTGCGGGACTCCACTCGTTACGTCTCGCCGATCTGAGACCTCACCCCTCACACTGACTCGTTGTCTCCTGTTGCTTAGGTACTCCTGTATCCAACGGAGTACCTTCCCTTTCACTCCAGCCTGCATCTCCAGCTTTTTCACTAGCCTTTTGTGTGGCACTGTATCAAAGGCTTTCTGACAATCCAAAAATATGCAGTCTGCCCACCCTTCTCTTTCTTGCCTTATTTTTGTTACCTGGTCATAGAATTCAAGTAACCCTGTGAGGCAGGACCTGCCATCCCTGAATCCATGTTGGTACTGTGTTACAAAGTTCTTTCGCTCCAGGTGCTCCACAGGCTTTCTTCGCACATCTTCTCCATCAGTTTGCATGGTATGCAGGTTAGGGACACTGGCCTGTAATTCAGTGCCTCCTGTCTATCCTCTTTCTTGTATATTGGGACTACGTTAGCTGCTTTCCAAATTTCTGGCAGTTCCCCTGTTGCCAGAGATTTGTTATACACTATGGAGAGTGGCAGGCACAGTTCTTCTGCTCCTTCCTTTAGTATCCAAGGGGAGATTCCATCTGGGCCTATAGCCTTTGTCACATCCCACTCTAGTAAACACTTCCTTACTTCCCCGCTGGTAATCTCAAACTCTTCCAGTGGTTCCTGGTTAGCTATTCTCTCTCTTATCTCTGGGATTTCTCCTTGCTCTTTGGTGAAGACCTCTTGGAATTTCTTATTCAGTTCCTCACACACTTCCTTGTCGTTTGTAGTGAATCCTTCTGCCCCTATCCTTAATTTCATAACCTGTTCCTTTACTGTTGTTTTTCTCCTGATGTGGTGTTACGAATCTCACTAGGATTCTGCCATTACTCTTGATTCTCATATTACTTTATTGTCTTGTTCTTTAATATAGCATTCAGTTGTATGATATAAGATTTTGTATGTTATATATATATATATATATATATATATATATATATATATATATATATATATATATATATATATATATATATATATATATATATATATATATATATATATATATTATAGCATGCTGTAATGTGCCTGAGTTACATTATATTGTGTGAGGCTTTTGGTGTTAATTTCTCATGTAGTTTCTCCGTTTTGGGCGGTTGACCATATTTGGATATGGCCAGTGTGGGAACATTGTTGTCAATCGAGTGTTTATAGTTTTACCTTGATTTATTCCCATATTTGGTTTCCGTATTATTGTATGGAATGTTGTACCAGTGTTTACTACTTTTTAGTTTAACAATGTTTTGAATATTAGTGCTGCGTTTTATTATTAGAATTTCCACAATGTTTGTGTGGACGTTTAGTTGATTTTTTGGTAGACGCTTGGCCTGCGGACCAAGGCATGGGCAGAAGCGTGGCGGCTGAAATCGAGAGGAGTTGTGTTTTAAGTTAAGTCATTGGTCACTGTTATTTTAGCCCATATAAATGTTAATTATCTGGTTAGATGATATTGTATATATCTCTCTAATTAATCCATGTTTTAGTGATAGTGCTCATGTCTCAATAAGGAGGTTATTCTATGATTTGCATGCTGAAGAATATTTCTGGTTATTATTTATACATTTAAGTGTTATTAAGTTTGTCCCCCTTAGCATAAATATATTGTTCTCCATTTTATGCAGTGATGTATATTTACCCCTAGACAGTTGTTGGCAAGGCCGATTTATTATCTTTTTTATTGCACTGCGGGGAGAAGAACCTTATTTAGTCTCAAGGGTGGTAACATGTGGCTATGCAGCAATTTAGGCTGAGTCTTTGCCTTGCTTGCGATGTCGTTTTCGTATTGTCTTTCTGCCTCTCTTCTCATCCTGACATATTCATTCCTGGCATTCTGATATCTTTCTCTGTTCTGCAGTGTCCTGTTATTCCTATAGTTTCTCCATTCCCTTTTACTTTGCTGCTTAGCTAGCCTACATCTCTGATTAAACCATGGGTTTCTCATCTTCATTTCACTGTTTTCCTTTTGGGCTGCGACAAACTTGTTTGCTGCGTCCTTGTACTTTTGCGTGATGTAGTCCATCATATCTTGGGTCGTCTTTTCCCTGAGCTCTGTTTCCCATGCTATATCTGTTAGGAATTTTCTTATCTCCTCATAGTTTCCCTTTCGGTATGCTAACCTTTTGGTTTCGGTATCCCTCCTCGAGTTTAATAACCCTTCTTCAATCAGGTACTCAAACACCAATACACTGTGGTCGCTCATTCCTACTGGGGCCTCAAAACTGATTTCTCTTATGTCAGAGTCGTTCAGAGTGAAGACCAGGTCGAGTCTCGCTGGTTCGTCATTTCCTCTGATCCTTGTGGGTTCTGTGACATGCTGGGTTAAGAAGTTTCTAGTCACCACCTCCAGTAGTTTGGCTCCCCATGTATCCTCGCCTCCATGCGGTTCCTTGTTCTCCCAATCAATCCTTCCATGATTGAAGTCCCCCATGATGAGCAGGTGGGATCTATTTCTACAGGCAGCAGAGGCTGCCCTCTCAATTATAGTGTTAACTGCAATGTTGTTGTTTTCGTACTCTTGACTGGGTCTTCTGTCATTTGGTGGAGGGTTATATATTACTGCTACTACTATCCTTGGTCCCCCTATTGTCATGGTGCCTGCTATGTAGTCTCTAAAACCCTCACAGCCCGAGATTGCCATCTTCTTGAAACTCCATTCCTTTCTCATGAGTTGGGCCACTCCGCCTCCTCCCCTACCTTCCCTCTCTTTCTTTATTACTGTGTACTCCTGAAGAAACACGGCGTTCGTTATGATTCCAGAGATTTTTGTTTCAGTTAGTCCGATTACATCTGGGTTCACTTCTTGTGCTCTTTCCCTTAGTTCACTTGCCTTGCTTGTGATCCCATATATGTTCGAGTACATTACCCTGAAACTGACTCTCTTCTGCTTCTCCTCTAGGGGGGGGGGACCTGTGGGGTCTGGGGTGAGCGGGAGCTGGGAGGATCTGGTATGGGGAGACTGGTGGAGGAGGAAGGGCTTGGGGGGGGGGGGGAGGAGGGGGAGGGTAGGAGGGGTGGGTGAGAGGGGGAGGGTTGGGGGGGGAGGGTTGCGGGGGTGAGAGGAGGAGGCTTGGGGGGATGGGGGAGAAGGGGGGGTTTGGGGGGGCAGTAAAGGGAGGAGGGATTGGGGCGCATGAGGGAAAAGGGAAGGCTGAGGTGGGTGAGGAAGAGGGGAGGGTTTTGGGGAGTGGTAGAGAGGGGAAGGCTTAGGTGGGGTGGGGGAGCTGGGGAGAACGGAGGGCTTGTGGGTGGGAGAGATGGGAGGGCATGTGGGAGAAGGGAGGGCTTGGGGGAGAAGGGAGGTCCTGGGGGGAGTGGGAGGAGGAGGGGGAGTGGGAGGAGGGGGGTGGGTGGGGGAAGGGTGCCTTAGGTGGGTACTTAGTGGGGAGCTGACAGGGGTTGGGGTAGGTGGGGTGTCTGTTGGGTAGAATGTGAGGGTGGTGCCGCACTCCTTGTGGAT
This sequence comes from Procambarus clarkii, assembly GCF_040958095.1. NCBI lineage: Eukaryota > Metazoa > Arthropoda > Malacostraca > Decapoda > Cambaridae > Procambarus > Procambarus clarkii. The sequence goes on along the minus strand of NC_091216.1, from coordinate 9,231,219 downwards.
AGTGCACTGTTTGAGGAGGGTTCCCCACTCCCCTCTGGGATTGTAGGGATCGGGGTTGTGGCTCCCTCATTCCTTTCTCTCTCCCTGCGCTGCTTCCTCGCGTCTGCTGCCTGCTTTCTCTCTTCCCTTGTCATATCCCTCTGCAGGAATACTTTTTTGAATTTCTCTACATTTGCTAGAGAGCACTTCCTTTCTAACAGTTCTTCTTTCGTGATTTCGCTCATGAATACCACCTTTATCATTCGATCTCTGTCCTTGTTTTACTTTCCAAGCCTGAAAATCTTTTCCACATTTTGTTCAGTTCCCTCCATCCTTACCTCTTTAAGGATCTCTTTAACTATGTTTTTGTTCTTGTCTCTCCGCTCCTTTGGTCTGGTCCCTGTTTGCTCTTTAATGCCTGCTACTACTACTGATCTTTTTCTCTCTATCAGCCGGCTAGTACATCTAGCTGCTTCCAGAGAGGAGGCCACTTCCACGGCAACTTTCTTATCTGCAGACCTAGCTTCAGGGCTCATTTTAAGCATTTCAGCAAATGAGAGCTGAGGTGTGGAGGTCCCCTCCACAGTAGCATTCCTGTCTCCCTAAGGCACGGTTTGTGTCTGGTATTGTGGAGAAGTCTCCTTCAGGCATCTTATCTCCTCCTTTGCTGCCCTTAGTTCATCCTGCAGGTTGGCAACTGTCTCCCTCATTACCCTCAGTCCTTCACTGAATTCACCCCACATTTGCTGGAGTACTTCCTTCATCCAGGCTTCCTGTTCCACCCCATTCTCTGAATTGGTTTCGGCCGCGATTTTCATCCTGCGTTTGTCACCCCGAGTTCGTGTCCCTCTGTGTGTGTGTGGGTGTGTTTGTGTGTGTGTGTGTGTGTGTGTGTGTGTGTGTGTGTGTGTGTGTGTGTGTGTGTGTGTGTGTGTGTGTGTGTGTGTGTGTGTGTGTGTGTGTGTGTGTGCGTATTCGCCTAGTTGTACTCACCTAGTTGTGCTAGCGGGGGTTGAGCTCTGCTCTTTCGGCCGTCTCTCAACTGTCAATCAATCATCTGTTACTAACTACTAACTAATATTTTTTATTTTTTTCACACACACACCCAGGAAGCAGCACGTAACAGCTGTCGAACTCCCAGGAACCTATTTACTGCTAGGTAACAAGGGTATCAGTGTGAAAGACACTCGAGAGAAATAAGTTCCCACCACTTATTCGCTGCAGAAGTAACGTGACTGCCTAAGTGTTACAATCTGCAATTATCATCATCCGTCAGCCAAGTGCTACAAGAAGTAATTTAGAGTGGATATAATTGATTTCCCATTGTTGCTGCTAATTTCTCTAAGGAAGATAACTATATTTCCGGCTAATTTTGTTGACTAAAATGTTTCGCTGCCAACAACAAGGGAGCCGGTCGGCCGAGTGGACAGCACGCTGGACTTGTGATCCTGTGGTCCTGGGTTCGATCCCAGGCGCCGGCGAGCAGAGGGCAGAGTTTCTTTCACCCCATGCCCCTGTTACCTAGCAGTAAAATAGGTACCTGGGTGTTAGTCAGCCTTCACGGGCTGCTTCCTGGGGGTGGAGGCCTGGTCGAGGACCAGGCCGCGGGGACACTAAAAAAAAGCCCCGAAATCATCTCAAGATAACCTCAAGATATAACATGCCGCCTAACCACGAGTGCAACCCTAGGATCTTGCTCTCGCAACTAACACCCTGCGTAGCTGTTGCCCTCCTCCCAGCTGTTGCCATGCATCGTGTGACCGCAGTGCATCTGTTAGTTGCATGTTAAGCACATGCGGTCCGTGATTGAGTTATCTACACCGGTCACCCAGCAACCCCTTCTCGCACTTGCTTATAGTCAATATTGGCTTATTTAATAAGTGCATATGTGACATACTAATTGATTGTGAATATTTTAGTTTACCTTGAAAAGCTTCATAGAAAACACCGACCTCACCTAACCTTCTTAGTATGTTAAGATTAGCATCTTATTGCTTCTTAATTACAATTAATACTTAACCTATACCGTTGATAGGTTAAGTAATAATTGTAAATAAGAATCAATAAGATGCTTATCTTAATATACTAAGAAGGTTAGGTTAGGTCGGTGTTTTCTATGAAGCTTTTCAAGGTAAACTAAAATATTCACAATCAATTAGTATGTCACATATGCACTTGTGACGCTGAACCTCGGTTCATTCCGAACACAGCGATTACACAACACATAACACCTTGCCTCAGCAACCGTTACTACCACCATGTACTCCTACACACACCAGACCCTTGAGGTGTACCACTAGGTTTGTACTGGAACACAATGAGTGAACATATGGAAGGTATTTAAAGGCCGTCGGGTTTTGTCATTTAATTATAAAGAATAGACTCTGACAAATAATACTATATTAATTAACACACTCTATTAGGTCAATACACTTCCAATACCCATAGACCACTTGACCTCCGCGATCACCACCCACACTCGGAACTTCCGCCTAAGTCCCTAATTCGGAATGATTACTACAACGCTCCACACCCGGTTAGTCTTCCATTCAATACTCACATACTGCAGACTTAACTTGGTCACTAAGATCACATCAGGTTCTCGCATAGCTGTCTGCTACACTTCGCTGCTGCCGCAAACGGAGACCTCGAAGGACTTGCCAGTTCAACTCCCACAACAAGACTGACTCCAATCAGCCATGGCCTCAAACATTTCACCCCGCCTCTCAAGGAAGGTATAATCCGATTAACCTTATCCCTAGAGCGGTAACCTTGATCCTAGAAGCCTGACGAAGAATAATTCCTCTTTCCAGGAATTATTAATTTGGCTAAACAGCTTCGGTCTTAATCCATTGACCTTTCTTAGATATGTGATCCATAGTCTGTCTACTTACATGTACTTCCAATCATCATCCGTTAACTGTTGTAGTAATGATCCTCTAGCTAATAATTCCTACTAACTTGTGGATTACAACACCACTCCGCTCCTAAATACGCATGTCCCCATATGCATCATTGCAATGGTTCCATTAGTGCAAGGACCTGGAGGATGCACCCACCATATATGTACAACTAAAAAATCATCCAATAAGTTCATCATACATACGATGAAATAAATGAAAATTTTCCCCGACATGACTCACAACACTTCTCCAACATATACATTATATTCACATCATAGCATAGGTAAAATAGTCTGTAATAATTTTTCCCATCTCCAACAATGCACATATACCTAAACTGCTGACATATAATTACATACAAACATAACCATAAAATTACATGGACCAGAATGCTGGCACTTACAGAAATGACACTAGTCATTAATATATACACAACACATATATATCTAAGGTTCTTCATCCTTAGTAATAAGTTAATAATAATTTAACATCTTGCCCTGTACTGTTGACATAAGGGCTTACAATGATCACACAATGTTTCACTGGCCTCCTCCACAATTGGCAGCATCACTTCTCTTGTCTTCGTGTCCCATGGTTGCTAGGTCATAGATCCTCCACGACCCAGACAAAACCCAGGCTGTCCAGCCTGGTGAATGTTGTCAATGTCCCATCGTTGCTCTGAGCTAACGTGATCCTGGCCTCCAGAGCAACGGAGATTCCTACCCCAGGGTCATGTTCCCTCGGGTCTGTGCTGACGTCTCGTTCCAGGGCACCAGCCCCAGAACGCTGTAGATACCTCACAGCTCTCTGGTCATCCTTCCTTGCTGTGCTCACCACAGCTGTTGCACATTACTCTAGGCCCATCCGCCCAGAGTGAGTCCACCTGTATTCACACCTTCCCGACCGCTGTACCTGCAAAATATTCCCTCGGAGCCCCCTGGCTCGATCCCATTATTACATAACCCCCTCGGCTCCTTACTCTCTCCCCGTATATAGCCTGAGCGCAGCTGCAAAACCATTGCAGCTGGCCCTTATCCCTGCTTTGATGTCAGGGGGCGAATTTCGCCTATAACGTCACGTTGGCTTCACTTCCTCCCCCTTTTTTTCTAGAATTACTGAGTGTAGCCTCATGGCTTCCCTTCTACTCTACCTGAAGCTCTGTGACATGATCCCGGGGGACCTTCTCAAGCCTAACACTCAGTAATGGTGCCGATGAGGTAATATACAGTATATACATACACATACATTATCACAATAAATATCTCATTAAAATCATTTCACAACTAATGTCACTAAAGCATCATACTGCCACTGGCTCGCTTCTAGCGAAATTCCTGTAACAACTTAATTAATGAGAAATTATTATATCTACTTGGCTCGTCCACTGCAACCACCAACACCTGAAATTTTGAAATTCTACCTTGTAATCTTATCCATAATACTTACCCACTCCGACTTAATTAATGAAAATTTTATTGAAAATAATGAATTTTTATTTGTCTTTTATGAGTCTTGCTAGATGAGTCCCCTTGGCTCGCCTACTGCAGCCACCAACTCCTGCAATTATCCACATTGCATGTTATCCGTAAGACTTACCCACTCCGACACACGATCACCTCTGGTCATCCCAACCACTGATGACCTCATTATAACGTCACACATCCCCACAACCACTTCCTGCGTCCTAACGCACCGACCTTGCTACGCCGATACTCACCTTACCGACCACTACCTGGCGCCCCTGCGCCACCATATACTCCACAACACCACACTCCATACCAGGCGTCCAAACGCCACTACACTACACCACCCAATGGCGTCCCTAACGCCCTCAACACAACACCCGGCGTCCCCAACGCCCTCAACACAACACACGGTGTCCCCAACGCCCTCAACACAACACCCGGCGTCCCCAACGCCCTCAACACAACATACGGCGTCCCCAACGCCCTCAACACAACACACGGCTTCCCCAACGCCCTCAACACAACACACGGCGTCCCCAACGCCCTCAACACAACACACGGCGTCTCCAACGCCCTCAACACAACACACGGCGTCCCCCAACACCATTACCACCACAGGCATATGCCTTGCGCCAGAGCGCATCAAAACACCACGAGACGTCACCACCAATAAGTAACCAGACGCCACACACACTCCCTTTTCTCTCGTAATCCGTTAATTACCTGACCAACACTCGTCAGGCATAATTTCTTGTGTAGTGGCCACCCGCCACACACTACCACCTGCGTTAACATACTTCAACGCTAATGTCTACAATACACCCGGTGCTACAACAACCAGTTATGCTACACATGCTACACCTTGGCGCTACAATGCCAACAATGTCATGCACTATACTACATCCATAATATCAACAGTCAAAACATGCACATTTCACTACAGTAAATACTATGCATTACGCTGGCGTTTGATAAGCCACTACATGTGCATTACACTACACACCCCGGCGTACTAACGCCAATACACAACCATGCACTACACTCGGCGTCCAAACGCCAATACACAACCATGCACTACACTCGGCGTACAAACGCCAATACACAACCGTGCACTACACTCGGCGTACAAACGCCAATACACAACCATGCACTACACTCGGCGCCACACACCCCCACCAACGGGACACGCTCCCCGTGTCCCACGGTAACACTCTTCATAATGCTACCTGCACCCACAAAAAAATCTCCATGGCCCTCTCCAGGGTACACTAGACGGCGAACCCCAGACGTCAAATTACACGTCACTCGCTATGCCAAGGCGTCCATAATTCACTGCGCCTATTTTCTGTATCTACACCTGACAACGCCGGAACTCACACAGTACTTTAGGTAATATTTCATTATCCTTAAAATATTCGATTTACACGTTACATGAAATTTAATTAACTTTAAATTACGTAGTTTACACTATTAATTTCACCTTAGCAACGGTTTCTCACTATTTCCAACTTACCAACGATATAAAACAAGCTCCAAGGTGCGGCTCGCTTGGCCCACCCATCGCTTCGCCCGCACATGGCCGCACATGGCCCACGCTGGCCCACATTCACCCGCGCTAGTTTTACCTCGCCACGCTGTATAATCCGCACTACGAACACTGTATAATCCGCACTACGAACACTGTATAATCCGCACTACGAACTCTGCACTTGTTTTGGATCCCGATGCTTCAGTGGTCCAGACTTGCATCTTAGCCGTCTCTCGTTGCGGGAATCTGGAAAGAAAGAAATAAACCCCACATGTGCCCCACAATGGCCTAGTCCCTTTAATTAACTAACTCCTCTGACCTGGTCTCACCTGACCCTTCTTTCCTCCGTCTAGTAACCACCATTCTCACCACAACCCGACGTCTACCATTTCCCGAACATTCCCTCACCAAGTAAACCAGAACCACACTTCCTTCATCTCGCACAGTGTTCCAAAACCTGTTTGCGCTGCCACCAAATATGTCGTCTACCAATTCCCTAACATTCCCTCACCAACCAAACCAGGAACACTATGAGGGGACATATGGAAGTTATTTAAAGGCCGTCGGGTTTTGTCATTTAATTATAAAGAATAGACTCTGACAAATAATACTATATTAATTAACACACTCTATTAGGTCAATACACTTCCAATACCCATAGACCACTTGACCTCCGCGATCACCACCCACACTCGGAACTTCCGCCTAAGTCCCTAATACGGAATGATTACTACAACGCTCCACACCCGGTTAGTCTTCCATTCAATACTCACATACTGCAGACTTAACTTGGTCACTAAGATCACATCAGGTTCTCGCATAGCTGTCTGCTACACTTCGCTGCTGCCGCAAACGGAGACCTCGAAGGACTTGCCAGTTCAACTCCCACAACAAGACTGACTCCAATCAGCCATGGCCTCAAACATTTCACCCCGCCTCTCAAGGAAGGTATAATCCGATTAACCTTATCCCTAGAGCGGTAACCTTGATCCTAGAAGCCTGACGAAGAATAATTCCTCTTTCCAGGAATTATTAATTTGGCTAAACAGCTTCGGTCTTAATCCATTGACCTTTCTTAGATATGTGATCCATAGTCTGTCTACTTACATGTACTTCCAATCATCATTCGTTAAGTGTTGTAGTAATGATCCTCTAGCTAATAATTCCTACTAACTTGTGGATTACAACACACTTATTAAATAAGCCAATATTGACCATAAGCATGTGCAAGAATGGGTTGCACCCAGTGTATTGACTGTTGCTCACATGTTACCACGTGTGTAGATTACTGGAGTATTTTATCGGAGCATCACATGTTCATCGTTGTATGAATGCAAGGTGTTTGACAAGGCCGTCTTTAAAGTGAGTACAATATTTTTTTTTTTATATATATATATATAGTGTTTCCATGTGTTGATGTAGGATGAACCGTCCGACCCGCATTATCTTGTTTTCACCTGTAACAGGTGTGAGTAAACCAGTCGTTGAGACAATAAGGGAGTTGTCGAAACATCAGTCAGCATGACAATAGTAGTGAAGTTGATGACTAGAGCGACGCGCGCCATCTGGGTGGGTGGGACCCCGTGACTAGAGCGACGCGCGCCATCTGGGTGGGTGGGACCCCGCGACTAGAGCGATGCACGCCATCTGGGCAGGTGGAGCACAATGGGTTTTGGGGTATTTTCCCGGAAGTTGTGGCGTGTCGGACGCGTGTAAGCGTCCGGTGTTTGGGTATGTGGTCAGGAAAGATGGGGGGGGTCATGTTGTTGGGGGTGTAGGAGAGTATGTGGTAGAGTAAGAAATACGAGGATATCGAGGATATGAGTGGAATATGATGATACTAGTAGTTAAATATGTATGTGTGCTTGTCATAGACTTAATCCTGTGTGTAGATAATAGTTTTGATTGAAGATGATAGTAAGTAAAGCTATGTAGAGGCTGAGTGTATGTGTAAGGGGTCCCAACATAGGTGGATATGTTGTTTAGGGTGGGGGAGGGGTGACGGGAGCTTCCCCTTGGCGTGAGAGTGTTTAGGGCCATATGTGGTTTTTGACATCCATTATTTTCTTGGAGCTATGCACACAGCCGGAAGTGAGAGGAGGAGGGTAGGAGAGAGAGCAGAGTCCAGGAGGAGGGATGTGGTCCATTACCCTTAATCGTTTTTTCAAGTCTATTTTCTTCAAGTTATGCAGCTGTGTTTGGTTCCCCTCGGCGTGAGAGTGCTTAGGGTCATTTGTGGTTTTTGACATCCATTATTTTCTTGGAGCTATGCACACAGCCGGAAGTGAGAGGAGGAAGGTAGGAGAGAGCAGAGTCCAGCAGGAGGGATGTGGTCCATTACCTTAATAGTTTTTCAATGTCATCAGAGTGGTCTTGGAGATGTTCACCCCAACAGGCCTCTCCCAACACTGCGGAATCGTTAAGGAGGGGCGACGTTCTTACTTCCGCCAGCAGGCCCTCACCTGCCAACCATCAATCACTTCTCATTTGACCAGGATCGTTTCCCTCCCCTCACACACAAACGCACCGTTAGTTCACTGCGAGTCTTCATTCGCTACACACACACACCATACAGCTCCGCGTCATGGAAAGACGAACCTTAACAGCCTGCATGAATTGCGGTGTGTTTTATATACCATCACCAAACCAACTATGTCGGCTGCAATGCACAAGCTGTGAAAAACCACCCCTAGGCCATTATGACATCAAATGCAAGCGATGTCAGCAGATTTTCTGTGATAACCGTGAGTGTTATTCATATTTAATATTCCACAGTTCATTTTATGCCATCCACAGGTGAAATATCGCGTGTGTAAACTATTATCTCTCTTATAGTGTGAGAATATTTACTCTTTCGGGCTATTACATTCCACACACTTAAATATGTTCTTTCTAATTTCAGTTTACAAAACCGTGAAGTGTCCTTATTGCTCACCTACCCTGCGAGGAGAGCATCGTCTGAATGAAACTTCACATAAACGTAGGAATCATATATAAATATACTTCTCGTATCTGTATTACATCCAGCTGCAAGCAAGCAAACACACATGCATAATAAACATATTTTCCCCATTCACCCGTGCTGAATATCATTTTGTTCCATTTCAGGTTATAATCCTTACCTCAATCGACAGAGGGAGCAGATAGACATCATCGAGTCTGTATCCCACCCGTCCCACACTGAGCTAAGGAGAGCAGATGTCACTCGTGGCGATCCCCCGCCCCTTCAACAAGGGCGGCAGCGCCAGCAGATGGGGGACTACGAGACAATATCACGCCCAGTTAACACAATGTTAAGGATTCACACCCTCACACCTGCTCAACCCCCTCACCAGGACATAAGTAAGTTAATACTGTCTTATTTCAGTCTATTTCGTAAACATATTATTTCCCCCTAATCTGTTCCCTCACCTCAATATATATATTATATATATATATATATATATATATATATATATATATATATATATATATATATATATATATATATATATATATATATATATATATATATATATATATGTCATACCTAGTAGCCAGAACGCACTTCTCAGCCTACTATGCAAGGCCCAATTTGCCTAATAAGCCAAGTTTTCATGAATTAATTGTTTTTCGACTACCTAACCTACCTAACCTAACCTAACCTAACTTTTTCGGCTACCTAACCTAACCTAACCTATAAAGATAGGTTAGGTTAGGTTAGGTAGGGTTGGTTAGGTTCGGTCATATATCTACGTTAATTTTAACTTCAATAAAAAAAAATTGACCTCATACATAATGAAATGGGTAGATTTATCATTTCATATGAAAAAATTTAGAGAAAATATATTAATTCAGGAAAACTTGGTTTATTAGGCAAATCGGGCCTTGCATAGTAGGCCGAGAAGTACATTCTGGCTACTAGGTACGACATATATATATATATATATATATATATATATATATATATATATATATATATATATATATATATGCTTTCATTCTTCCTAGAGATAATATGTTTTCTTTTTTTTACAGATGCCTCACCGCTGTGCATAGATTTGGCATCCAGCAGCGCTGAGAGTGACAGTGAGAGTGACACACCCAACTCAGCAGAATGGACATTACCCATATCCGGCTCTCAGCCCTCTACTCACAGGGAGGGAATGCGTCGTTCACGCGCTCACTCAACCCCTCGTTCCTCCCCCCAGCCCCATACCCCAATCAATCAATCAGCTACAGCAGCAGCAGCAGCAGCAGCATCAGCAGCAGCAGTGGTGAGAACACTACCGTTAACAACAGCATCACAGTCCGTGAGAATAGTCTTGACTCAGACGACAGCTCAGCAGACCTTGACCTTGTCTCGTCAGCCTCTGTCAGTTCTGACTGGTTAGCACCGTCTGGCATACCAGCTGACCGTGCAGTCTCACCCATTCATCTCGGAGGGGGACTATCACCACCCCCCCCCCTAGTCCTCTCCCATCACCCCCACCACCTCTCTCTCCCTCTCCCCCACCTGCGCTAGAAATTCAACCTCAGCTGCTGGATCGAATTGATAACTATAATGGCGGCTATGTTCGGCTTTCATCCTCCATACCAGAGCATGTTAACACCTCCCCGGGACTCTATCTGAGAACATACAGGGAATTTTTCATTAATGAGATACGTTCCCTTTTCTCCCCTCAACATCCATCACTCCTAATTTACCTAGACATCACTCTAATTGTGCGGAATTTAAATGTACAACAAGACGGGGAGGAGGAGGAGGAGGATCTATTGGATCCTATAAATAACGATGGCTTTCCCATACGAGGTGAGGGGCGAACAATAACTCTTTAGGAGGTAGACACACTTATTGATTTTTGGGCTGACGAATTGACAGGGAAAATATCCCAGTACCTTGAAGAGAGAGAGGGGTCCAATGTCTTGGTTGAGCGGCTCACCGGGTTTTACATTAACTGTGGTCAGATTGAACACCCGATAAGATTAGGCTCGCATGTAGACTACCCTGGAGACTTGCGTGGAAAAAAATTGGTTTTCAATCCAGAGGGAGAGGCTGATATTTGCCTTATGCAGTGTGTTGCTGCTTATAAATGTTTAGCTAAGGTGATGCGACTAGGTAATATCCGCGCTAGATCTGTGATTGCTAGTTGGTGTCTCTGCCACATTAATTGGCCAGCAGATGTCAATTCTGCAGTAACATTCGAGGATATTCACAAGGTAGAGAAAATTAATAAAGTCAGTATATTCATCTATTCACTAGAAAGAGATGAAAATGCTAGACGACACCAACACTACATTACACTAGCTAGGAAGGGAAGAGGGGGATATACAGATGGCATACCATTGCTGATGTTGGAAGCTCAACACTTAGTATTAATTAAGGATTTTAACCAATATGTACGTAATATGAGTAACAATCCAGATCGCATCCAAAGTCATCACAGCTTTTGTCAATGTTGTATGATATCACTCCCAGCAGATAGCATGCAGAGTCATGAAAGTACATGCAAAGTACATCAGACTCTCAAATTTTACCCACCAGAGAGGAAGATTACTTTCCGTAACTATGGACGGGGATATGGTCCTAGTCACATGTGCTTTTATGACTTTGAGTGCATGTTAGACCGCTCGAATCCTAAGGGAATGATAGAATCACGTCACAACACAGTGGCGTATGCGTACATTATCATTGACAGACAGATGAATATTGTTGAGAAAGATACTTATTTGGGTAAAGATGCAGTCAATCACTTTGTAACCACGCTAGAAGCGTCATGGGCTAGAATCAAGAAGGGGGTTAGTATCCTATGAACTTCACATGTCCCAGCAACAGCAGGCAATATTTGAGACAAAAACAGCATGTGAACTCTGTGATGAACCTTTTAACGGGGAAGATGTAATCAAAGTCCGTCATCACGACCACACAGTAAGATTCCACAATTATCAAGCAGCTTACTGTGATAGATGTAATTTGCAGTGTGTAAATTCATACAAGTTCCTATACACTTTTTCACACAACGCTTCCTATGATTTAGGAGTAACCCTAAACGAGATGAGAGATAGACCAGGAAGTGAAATAGATATTTGGATGGATTTAAATTTATGAAAGTTGATGTGAACAACTTAAGATTTTTGGATAGTTTAGCCCTTCTCAACGGCTCGCTAGGAAGAATAGCCAAGGATTATATTGATAGTGGGAAACCTACCACATTCACTTTGGCTATGTTAAAAGGTGTAAATAAAGCGGCCATCCCAAAACTGCTCACGGGTAAACAATCATTCTGCTATGATTATTTATCCTCTATGTCTGTGTTAGATGAACCACGCCTTCCTTCTCGCGATAACTTTTACAATACACTAAAAGACGAAGAGTTGTCAGAAAAAGATTATAACAAACCTTAGATACCTGGTTGATACCTGGTTGATGGGGTTCTGGGAGTTCTTCTACTCCCCAAGCCCGGCCCGAGGCCAGGCTCGACTTGTGAGAGTTTGGTCCACCAGGCTGTTGCTTGGAGCGGCCCGCAGGCCCACATACCCACCACAGCCCGGTTGGTCCGGCACTCCTTGGAGGAATAAATCTAGTTTCCTCTTGAAAATGTCCACGGTTGTTCCGGCAATATTTCTTATGCTTGCTGGGAGGACGTTGAACAACCGCGGACCTCTGATGTTTATACAGTGTTCTCTGATTGTGCTTATGGCACCTCTGCTCTTCATTGGTTCTATTCTACATTTTCTTCCATGTCGTTCACTCCAGTACGTTGTTATTTTACTGTGTAGATTTGGTACTTGGCCCTCCAGTATCTTCCAGGTGTATATTATTTGATATCTCTCTCGTCTTCTTTCTAGTGAGTACATTTGGAGGGCTTTGAGACGATCCCAATAATTTAGGTGCTTTATTGCATCTATGCGTGCCGTATATGTTCTCTGTATTCCCTCTATTTCAGCAATCTCTCCTGCTCTGAAGGGGGAAGTGAGTACTGAGCAGTACTCAAGACGGGACAACACAAGTGACTTGAAGAGTACAACCATTGTGATGGGATCCCTGGATTTGAAAGTTCTCGTAATCCATCCTATCATTTTTCTGGCTGTCGCAATATTTGCTTGGTTTTGCTCCTTAAACGTTAGGTCGTCAGACATTATTATTCCCAAATCCTTTACATGCTGTTTTCCTACTATGGGTACATTTGATTGTGTTTTGTACTCTGTATTATGTTTAAGGTCCTCATTTTTACCGTACCTGAGTACCTGAAATTTATCACTGTTAAACATCATGTTATTTTCTGATGCCCAGTCGAAAACTTTATTAATATCAGCTTGAAGTTTTTCAATGTCCTCAGACGAGGTAATTTTCATACTGATTTTTGTGTCATCTGCAAAGGATGATACGAAGCTGTGACTTGTATTTTTGTCTATATCTGATATGAGAATAAGGAAAAGCAGCGGTGCAAGGACTGTACCCTGAGGTACAGAGCTTTTCACTGCACTTGGACTAGATTTTATATAGTTGACAGTTACTCGCTGAGTCCTGTTTGACAGAAAACTGAGTATCTAGCGTCCTACTTTACCGGTTATTCCCATTGACTTCATTTTGTGTGCTATCACGCCATGGTCACATTTATCGAAAGCCTTTTCGAAGTCCGTGTATATCACATCAGCATTCTGTTTCTCTTCTAATGCCTCAGTGACTTTGTCGTAGTGCTCAAGTAGCTGTGAGAGGCACGATCTTCCCGCTCGAAATCCATGTTGGCCTGGGTTGTGAAGGTCATTGGTCTCCATGAAATTGGTGACCTGACTCCTAATCACTCTCTCAAATACTTTTATGATGTGCGATGTTAGTGCAACTGGTCTATAATTTTGTGCCAATGCTTTGCTCCCTCCCTTGTGTAGAGGGGCTATGTCTGCTACTTTAAGTGCATCTGGTATCTCCCCCGTGTCCAAGCTCTTCCTCCACACTATACTGAGTGCCTGTGCTACCGGCACTTTGCATTTCTTTATAAATATTGAATTCCATGAGTCTGGACCTGGGGCCGAGTGCATGGGCGTGTTTTCAATTTCTTTTTCAAAATTTAGTGCGCTCGTGTTTATATCAGTTATATTTACAGGGGTTTGAATATCCCGCATAAAGAAATTGTCTGGATCTTCCACCTTCATGTTGTTTATTGGAGTGCTAAACATGTCCTCATACTGCTTTTTTAGGATTTCACTAATTTCTTTGTCATCCTCCGTGTATGAACCTTCACTTGTACGAATAGGTCCAATACTGGCAGTGGTTTTTGCTTTTGATTTCGCATATGAGAAGAAATATTTTGGATTTTTCTTTATTTCCTGAATTCCTTTCTGTTCTAACTGCCTTTCTTCAGTTTCATATGAGTGTTTCAATTTCCGCTCGATTTCTTCAATCTCCCTATTTAAATTATTCCTTCTTTGACGGGAAATTCGTGTCTGCATAAGCAGTTCCGTTATTTTTTTCCTGCGTTTATAGTGTCGTCTGCGTTCTCTTTCTATGTTAGATCTCTTTCTGGCTTTCCTCAAAGGAACATGTTTCAGACAGACTTGATACGCTTCTGAAGTCAGTTTTTCTATTCCTTCTGTAGGACTTGTATTATTTAGAACAGTTCCCCATGGAATGTTTGTAAGTTCCCTGTTTATTATCTCCCAGTCTATCCTTTTATTATTAAAATTGAATTTACTGAATAGCCCCTCTCGCTTTATCAACGTTTTAGGTCTATTCTGAGTATTGATGGTAGTTTGCACTTCAATGAGTTTGTGATCTGAGTATGTGGTATCTGATATCGTAATGTCTCTGATAATGTCTTCATTGTTCGTAAAGACCAGATCTAGAATATTTTCATTTCTCGTTGGCTCCGATATCTGCTGATTGAGTGAAAATTTGTCACAGAATCTAAGTAGTTCTCTAATCTGTGGTTGGTTAGGTCCTGATAGATTTCCTGGTATAATATTATTGTTTGCTATTTTCCACCTGAGACTAGGCAAGTTGAAGTCACCTAGGAAGATAATATCAGGTATCGGGTTCTCCAAATTATCAAGGCTATTCTCTATTTTGCTTATCTGTTCTGTGAATTCCTCAGCCGTTGCATCTGGCGGTTTGTATATTAGTATAATCACTAAATTTATTTTCTCTATTTTTAATCCCAGTACCTCTACCACCTCATTTGTAACGTTTAGGAGCTCCGAGCATACAAGGTCTTCCCTAATATACAGACCCACTCCTCCATGTGACCTAATTTTCCTATCACACCTGTATAGGTTATATCCTGGAATCCAGATCTCACTGTCCATCAATTCCCCTGCATGGGTTTCTGTGAAAGCTCCAAATACTGCATTTGACTCCGTGAGGAGGCCATTTATGAACTGTACTTTGTTGTTTGTTCTTGTTTTCAGTCCTTGTATGTTGGCAAAGATGAATGAGGTTACTCTATTAGTGATAGTTTGAATGGGAGACTTTTTCGGCAAGTCCATTAATCGTGGACATAATGAGTTTGTTCTGACCAGTACTGATTATTGTAGGGCAGTTTTCTGTCGTAGTTGTAGTTCCCTTTCGGTGGGTAATTGTATCTGTAATTCTGGAATGCAAGTGGATCTGGCATCCAGTTCCATACACTCTCCATGCTGCTCCTTTTGAATTCTCTGCCGGTCTGGTATAAAAAATTTATAGAGTTTCCTCCAAATTCATTATCCTGCTTGCCACTCTTTATGTAGCGTTCCGTGCCTTTCACGTGAAAGTGTGGGCAGCTAAGGTCATAGCATTTTCTGTCCTCCAGTGAGGTTTGGCACATGTCAGGATGGAAAAACCTACATATTGATCCAAATCGACACTCACCTTTCCTAAGAATATTTAAACATTTTTTGGGATGTTGGTAACTGCATTCTAATCCTTTCTTATTAGAAATTTGTTATTTGGCTAAATGTCGCAACATAGGGGAGTATCTGCTTCTTTACCTCAAAGTGGACACAGGTTTGCTAGCTGATGTGTTCACAGTCTGGCGAGATACCATGCTTGCTCTCTACAAATTAGACATTTCCCACTACATTTCTTTACCCTCATTTGCTTGGGATGCATTCTTGCTTAAATCGAAAGTTGAACTTGATGTTGTGTCAGACCCATTGTTATATGATTTACTTCGTCGGAATCTCCGAGGTGGGTTCACCAGTGTGACGAGACAGTACACGAATGTGGAGAACCAGCATACAGGCTTAGATCTAGGGGAAGATAGTAGCTACATCATTTACTTAGATTTTAACAGTCTTTACGGGGCGTGTATGACTGAACTGCTCCCTTGTGGCGGGATTCGGAAACTGTCACACAATGAGCGTGACGTGCTGCTAGAGCAAGGCTTGGAGAATATCCTATGTGATGGGTCCAAGGGGTATTGGGTGTTGTGTGATACACTGCAGGTCCGACCTGAGGTAGCTAGGTATACAGATGAACTGCCCCTTGTTCTTTCACATACTTGCATTACCGAGGATCACATTTCACCCTACAGTAGGAATATTCTTACAGAAGAAAGTCGCGGTCTGCCTAAAAACAACACTAAATTAATTGCTTCTCATCTTCCTCAGAAAGACTACCTCGTTAGTCTGGACTTGTTACAGTTACTCATGCGCATTGGATTAGAAGTAGGTAAAGTTCATGACATCTACGAATTCGAGCAGGAGAGCTACCTTAAAGACTTCATTGAAACCAACGTTCGTGAACGTGCCAGTACCAAATGCGCGATAAAAAAAAAGGCTTTCAAACTCGTATCAAACTCTATATATGGAAAGAGTCTCACAGATGTATCTAAATATGGGAACAAACACTATTTGGTCACAGATCGTAGACATTTCCTGAAACATGCTCGAAACCCGTTCTTCAAGCGGAGTCTTTTGTTAAGTAAGGATCGTGTGATATGTACTATCATGCAAAAGTCTCTCCTAATCAACACTCCTACGTATCTGGGTTATTATATACTTCAAATTGCTAAGAGGCGTCTCTATGAGTTCTGGTATGATGTTGTCAAACCTGCGTATGGCGATAAAGCAAGCCTGTTATATACAGACACAGACTCTTTCATCATTAAACTGGACTGTCTGGATGTGTTTGAATAGTTGAATAAGTCTCCTCTCTTCGACTGTATGGATTTTAGTAATTTTAATGACACACATCCATCCTACTTTAAAGCGCGAGAAGGTGAACAAGGATTGCTCAAGTCTGAAATAGGCTCTAAGATTATTAACCAGTTAATTGCTCTCAGACCTAAAACATTAGTTCACCACACATGATGGGGAGCACACTTGTAAGTGTAAGGCCGTACCATACCATCTACAAGAGAAACTCTCACATGACTCGTTTCAGCACACTCTTGAAACAAACACTTCAATCAGGTTTGTGTCGAGATCTATACGCAACGTGCAAGGAAAGATTTGTACATGTCACAGTACGTGCAGAGGTTTGTCAGCATTTGACGATAAACGCTATATTTTAAGCCCCACACAGTCCCCAGCGTATGGTCATCCTGATATTCTCAATAACAATGATGATGAGATGGATGTAGAAGTGGGAGAGGAGGAGATGGAAGAAGTGTTTATGGAGGAGGAAGTAGAGCAACCACAGAGACTCTACCCAATATTCCGCCCCTGGAGCAAACGCGATGCTACAGCTCAGAAACTATTCAACCCTCGCTAGATTTTATGTTGTACAATTGTTAGGTAGTATTAAGATAGATGCCCCATATGACTAGAACTATTTATACTAAATGAATAGGATGTTTAATATTATTGTTTGTGAACTGTAAGAACTATGATTAGTTTTAAAATATGATGTTTAATATTATTGTTTGTGAACTGTAAGAACTATGAATAGTTTAAAAAATGTTGTTGCTGTACATAAAATATGTGAATAAACACCTGTAAATGACTATGTTTGTATAAATACCACCTCATTTCCTTAGTTTTTAGCAGTCTGAACGAAGCATTAATCATGGACAGTTCCTATGATATAATCCATGAGGAACATCTAGATATTTTCAGAGAACCATCTCGTGTTATTATTGCTGGTTATTCAAACAGCGGAAAATCCTACTTGTGCAGTAAACTTGTAAGGAAGTATCAGCACAAGTTCTCCTCAATAATCATATGCGGAGGAGGTTACTCTGAATTACGATCAGATCCACAAATTAAAAGGAAGCTGATCGAGCATTCAACCATTATTGATCATGTGGAAGAGCGAGTAGATAATGACTCGCATATCTTAGTAATCTATGATGACCTTTTTACAGAGTCTGCAAATTCAAAAATCGTGTCAGACATGTTTACTAGGGGCCGACATTTCATGGTTTCCGTCATATTGATTACTCAAAATATATTTTTTCCTGGTAAATATTCGAGGAATATTAGTTTAAATGCTTTTCATTTCATATTGGTTAAATCACGAGACCTCTCACAAATTGAAACACTCGGACGACAAATATTTGGGAAAGTGGATTCAAAGAAATTTGTAGAGTTATGTAAGCAAGTTATTAGCCAACCATACGGCTATTTGCTAGTAGATCTGGGCTCGAACACTCCATCTACGATAACATTACGCGGTAATATTGTTCACGAACCGCCCTATGAGATAGTTTACCAATGGTGAGCAAGAAAGATGTACTGGAACGAGAATATAACGACCCCTCATCTAGCGGGGGGCTTGGAGGGGTACAGAGGTTGTATAAGGCCGCCAAATAAATTAACTCTAGTATAACTCTAGCCGATGTAAAGGACTATCTGAAAAGCTCTGACTCCTATACGTTGCATTATTTACAACCACATAAATTCCCTCGGCGTCGGGTGTTAAGCTCTAAACAACGACTATTTCAAGCTATAGACTTGGCCGAGATGAGTTTATTGCACAAACATAATTACAGTGAAATATTTACTCGTATGTGTAGATATTTTCTCCAGGTACGCCCAAGTAGTACCCTTACGCGCCAAGGATGGAAAAAGTACCAATAAAGCTCTGGCTTTAATTCTAGATTCACCTCATTCTCAGGGAGTGCGC
This sequence comes from Procambarus clarkii, assembly GCF_040958095.1. NCBI lineage: Eukaryota > Metazoa > Arthropoda > Malacostraca > Decapoda > Cambaridae > Procambarus > Procambarus clarkii. Next base: position 9,212,322 of record NC_091216.1, on the reverse strand, counting down.
AAAATTAATTCTAGTCGAGGTGGTGAATTTTATAACGCCACTATGAAAAAAATGCTGGCAGCAAGGAAAGTACAGTTATATAGTGTATTTTCTCAGGAGACTAAAGCTTCAATCGCTGAGCGGTTCATACGTACTTTAAAAGGCAAACTTTACAAGTTTATGACGGCGCACAACACTTTAAAATACATGCAGGCTTTACCAGATATTGTGAAAACATATAATTTAACCCCACACAGAGGATTGAAGGGGAAGACACCCACGGCGGTGCACGCTCTATCCTCGCCAAACGAACACGCCAAACAATTTGATTGAATGTATAAAAGCCCGAGCAAATCAAAGAGAACTGTCATTCCTCGATTGAGTGTTGGTGATACAGTACGCATCACTCTATCTGATCGCATTTCCAAGTTTAAGAAAGGGTTTAAGCAGCAGAACACCCGAGAGATATTTACAGTTACACGTATTGATCGGAGACAACACATCCCTTTATACTTTCTAAAAGATCTGAATGGGAAAGAAATTGATGGTGGCTTCTATAAACAAGAATTAACACCCACACATTTACCTCAAACCTTTAATATTGAAAAGGTATTGGGACAACGCAGAGTCTCTGGCAAGCTTCAGCATAAAGTTAGGTACGCAGGTTATGATCGATCATTCGATCAATGGATTGATGCTGCTGAGATATTACATTTATAATGAAGAAGCCCTTAGTTTATAAATACAAGGAATTGATCCAACTATTATCAAAACTTCAGTATTCCTCGAGAAAACAGTTGATTGAAAAATTGAAGAAACAACATATAAATTGTTTATCAGAAATTTTTAATAACTTTTTAAAAAAATTGCCCGTGCCTGACAAGGTCGTTAAAAAGTTGAAAAAATATAAATTGCTTATTCGGTCACTAGCCTGTAAGAAACCTTCTGTGTCAACTAAGAAACGGATATTAACCAGCAAACGAGGAGGCAGTATTTTATCCATTATTTTACCGATTGCAGCTAGTTTAATTACACGGTTGTTCAGTAAGTAAAGTAAAATGAAAGCCTTTTATCTCGTACCGAGTAAAATAGTGGACAACCGGAAAGCTGCACACAGCCCAGCTTACCCCACTGTGAAAGTTGCTGCCCAACATCTTACTGTCAAACCACCTCCTCCTCCTCCTCAGTTGCATACCAACCCTTCCATAAAACATTTAATAGATTTGAAGTTGAAAGTGCGAGATCATGAATATGCAAGATCCTTGCTAAACCATTATGATGCTACTGAAATCGTTCGTTGGGATCTGAATGGAAATGTATTGGCTCCAGTATCTGGCATACATATAATTAACGACATTATACATAAAATGACTGTGCTTAAATCTGTTTTTTTACCGGATAAACTCCCCATTGCTCAACTGTTTTTCACACTAACATCTACATCACGAGATTTATTCCGTAATACTACGGCAAGCAGTCAAGTGTATGAGGCTCCATCTGTTAAGAGAAAGGCAACTGCAAAGATTGATCCTCACAGTAAAAGGAATGCTTCCTGGATCGTATATTAACAGGTGAGTGTATATAAATGTGCATGTAATGTGTAGCTAGCTTTACTCGGCAAAAAGCAGTCTAAGGAGACAGAGCGATGGACACTCACGTGATATACGCCACCAGCGTATCAGATACGCATTTATTCCCCAATAACATCCCCGCATCTTTCCAAAATCGATTGTTTAACCAGCTAGAATAAGATCCCAGGAGGAGTTATGAAATGTGTCTACAAAAATTACTCCTCCCCACTTCCCATTACGTTATTAAGCGTGATAATCCTGAGGCATATATACATGTAGGCGTTACGTATGAGAAAGTGAGCGAGGGGAAATACATGCATTCAAAGCATTTATTATCATCTGATGTTTTAGCTGGAACTATAAAAGAAATTAATACCAGGATTAATACAGAAATAGAGGCCATATTTTCAAGTAATGCTAAACTGAGTTTTTTAGGAGTCATTAAAACAATTTTCAGCTAAATATGGAACGCATTTTATTAAATATGATTCTTCCTCCAATCGAAACAAGTTCACTACTGTGATTAGTGAGGAGAATATTAGCTCTGCAACGGGGCATAAAAACATCAGTAGAGTTACATTATCATTTGGAACCGCTTTTGGGAAAGTGTTGGGCGTAGTTCCAGAAATAGAATATGACATATTCGCAAAACGTCAGTATGCCTCGAGTGTAGTTAACACATGTCTATTCCCGCCAATGCCTAGAGGAGGAGTTGATATTCTGTGTGTTTATTGCGATAAAATCTCTTCTACCAGATATGGAAACCAGTCTGTAAATATTTTGGATGTAATCTTTCTTAATGGAAGTGATAACAGCAACAATAAAAAACTATATGTGCGTCTTAACACTAACATGATAGACAGCGTCAGCATCACTATTAGGGATCAAGATGGTAACCCAATACATTTTGATGAACGTGGGTGCACCATAACAGTCTTGCATGTACGCCCCGTTGCAGGAGGTATATAACACCAACGCTTTCCCCCCCACTCCTCATTCGTCTGAAACAAGCAGAGAAATGCGTGTCCACTTTATTCCCCCCTCTGTTGAGGAATTATACATTCTGTTAACCCCTCCTAGAGGTGGGGGGACTGATGATATATGGATTTTCAACAGCAGTAGACGTTATAAGCGTGGAGAAGGAATATTTTCCTTTTTAAGCGGGATAGCGCGTCGAGCAGCGCCCTTTATCATGAGGACTCTGGCCCCGGCTGCGCTTAGCTTGGGGCAGAACGTACTAGACGACATTAATAATGACAAACAAACTTTCAAACAATCTCTTAAGAAACGCGGAGTTGAAACATTGAAAGGAGTGGGGAAGCAAATGATAGGCGGAAGAGTGCAGAAAAAGAATAAACAAACAAAATAATTAGTAAACATCAAACGTTTTACTAAAGCGAAATATAATGATGTGTTGTCATAACTTCTTCTCACTCGGTTGGTGTTGTCGAAAGCGCGAACATGGCCGGATATAACGCTCTGGGCCTCCAGGTGCCATTAGAACACTATACCGCTGCTGTTAGTGAAGCCTTTCCTAAAGTATTTTCCCCTCGATTGGTAGAATCAACAATTGCAAGCAGACAAACGGTGGATGTATTACCTGTGAATTCTGGGGTCAATAATAAGTTTACAGACACCTATCTGGAATTCATCATCAAGGGGGTGAACGGGCAGCTGGTGGATTTATCATCTATAGCTTTGGAGTTGTCTATTGATCTAACCGAAGAAGATGGAACAACATCTTTAGGAGATGCAAAAAACGTTTCGTTGGTGAATGGATTATCGCAAACTCTATTCAAATCCGCTATTGTGTATTTAAACGAAACAGTAGTTGAAACCAGCTCATTATTCTCATTCTGGTCGTACGTAAAGTTATTATCTACGATTTCTGGGTGTAAGGCTAACCGCTATGATAAACTGTCACAGTTTTTTAACCGCGTCGATCCTGGTAAAATTGAGCCTGGTTATTTCACTAACGCCTCGGCTGGTGAGAAGCAGCGGATGACTGATATGAAAACGAGTGGCGTGAATACTTGTTTTAAACTAATGCTGGATGTCACATCAGTTAGTGAATACGTTTTGGATAATGTGGACATCAGGGTGCGCCTCGAACTTCAATTTGATAAGTGGCTTATACTCAGCGATAATGAACACGCTAATTTTAAATACAATATCAAGTCTACACGTCTATGGGTGGATCGGGTATTGCCGTACCCTGAAGGATTAGTAGCCGTTAATAAAGCCATGGTGCAGAACAACTCTCCTATTAGGTATACTTTTAATAAAACTTTATACAAAACGTATATATTGGGCACAGGTCAGCGCTCGATAACAATGGACCAACCGTGGGGGACTGTTATACCAGAACATTTATATATGATCATCCTTGATATGGAGGCGGTGTCTGGTGCATATAATCGCAACCCGCTTTATTTGGAAAACTGCGAGCTTAGTAAAGTATTAATATCGCAGAATAGCACTAATATTGTCAATATTGGGTGTGACTTCCCTCATAACTGCGCCAAGTTGTATCACACTGCATTACAAGCCTTAGGCTTCGATAAAGACAATATATTGTCTTATGATAAATATGTGAATGGTGGAACCATACTGGCCTTTAATTTACAACCTGAGGATATAGATGACACCATCCCGATTGAAAAAAGTGGTAATCTGCGGATCGCTTTGGAATTTAAACGCGGTGTGGATAGAAATAAAGTCATTCTAGTTTACGGGTCTACAACAGGTGTGATCAGCATTAACGCAGATCGTCGCGTTATTTGCGATACGCGAGGATAAATATGAATATGAATTGTTTGGAAATAAATGAGGCTATCAGAAGTAATTTAGGTGATAAGGTAAACTATCTAGGATGTTTCCTCGCTGATGACATAAGGAAAATACTGACAAAAAAAAATACATAAAAAAAGATCTGTGGTGTTCATAATCAACACTCTGGAGTCTGGTTCTCGTAATGAAATGGGGCATTGGATAACATTCTATGTAAATAAGGATGAAGGTAGAAGCGAGATAGTTATACTAGACAGCTACGCCAATCCTGCAATAGGATCTTATTCAAGATATTTCGAAGAGTTTATGTCCTACTTCCAAGACTATACCCTATTTATTATGAAGAAAAGGATTCAATCCTTGAATAGTTACTTCTGTGGGAATTACGCCGTTTATTTTGCCTATCATTTTTCCAGACTAGGCTTAGAGTCAGCCCTGCTTCACTTTGATGAAGCATTTAAATATGGTCAATTTCGCAAGAATGATGAAAAAGTGTTGAAATTCAGTTATGCTCAGATGAAAATCCTGTGTGTAAGCAAACATTCTGCTTAAACGCTACTGATGCTAAATGTGAAACGTTGTGTGACGAAGTTGGCTAGGATGATAGTGCGGTGAGTAATACTTTATGTTAGGATTGAATGATGAACATAATAATGTCTGTATTTATGTTTACAACAGCTACGCGTACTAGTGGCTGTACAAGAATGTAACAACTCTTGTATATATCTAAAAAAAAAAAAAAAAAAAAAAAACATTGACAACAAAAAAAAACTTATAACCTTTTTCCCCTTTCTACAGATTGACTGGTTGACTAGCGTGCCTGGAAGGTTCGATGGAGTGGATGAATGTCTCCCAATCTGTCTGTCTACTACCTAAACCCTTTCTACAGATTGGCTGGTTGACTAGCATGCTGGGAACGTTCGATGGACTGAATAAAAGCCTTTCCTCATCTGTCTGCTAGCTAAACCACCACGAAGAAGTCTTATTATTATTATTATTATTATTATTATTATTATTATTATTATTATTATTATTATTATCGTTGTAAATCGCTTAAGTGTTTAATAAAAGAAATAAATTTATATATATATAATGTGTTTACTTTTCCCTCGTTTATTGCTCTTAAAAAAAAAAAGCTATTTGGGCAAAGAATGATGATGTTGTTGCCATGTTGGTCACGTTACGATATAGCTTACACATATTAACCGAAATAATACTAAAGGCTTTGCACAGAACAATGGTTGATGGTATGGGGAGAGGAGAGGATGCGGGGTGGGAGTGATTGATGGTTGGCAGGTGAGGGCCTGCTGGCGGGAGTAAGAACGTCGCCCCTCCTTAACGATTCCGCAGTGTTTGGAGAGGCCTGTTGGGGTGAACATCTCCAGACCACTCTGAAGACATCGAAAAACCATTAAGGCAAATGGACCACATCCCTCCTGCTGCAGCTCTCATCTACTCCTGGACTCTGCTCTCTCGAAGAAAAGTAATGCCCGTCAAAACCACAAACCACAAATGGCCCTAAACACTCTCACGCCAAGGGGTAGCTCCCCTCATCCTTCCCTCACCCCTCCCTCACCCTTCCCCCACCCAAAACAACATATCCGCCTATGTTGGGACCCCTCACACATACACTCAGCCTCGACATAGCTTTACTTACTATCATCTTTAATCAGAACTATTATCTACACACAGGATTAAGACTATGACAAACACACATACATATTTAACTACTAGTATCATCATATTCCACTCATATCCTCGTATTTCTTACTCTACCATATACCCCACATACTCTCCTACACCCCCAACAACATGACCCCCTATCTTTCCTAACCGCATACCCAAACACCGGACGCCCACACGCGTCCGACACGCCATTACTTCCGGGAAAATACCCCAAAACCCATTGTGCTCCACCTGCCCAGGTGGCGCGCGTCGCTCTAGTCGCGGGGTCCCACCCACCCAGATGGAGCGCGTCGCTCTAGTCATCAACTTCACTACTGACAATGTACATCTCACTGTCTTGAGTATAAGTGTAGCACTCCACCACACATTTAGTAATTGTTATAACTTTTGTGCCTTTATTGTACAGTGTAATTATTGTCAATAGATTCATATTGATTTCCGTGTTTTTGTGATACCGTGTATGTTTTATTCTTTCCAGACATCAGCTGAAGAGTAAATCATTGAGTTGTATGTCTACGTGACACTTGTATATTAATATATTGTTACTCATTGATTATTGTGTTGTGTTATATCACAGTGTAGTACTTGTGTGTTAGATTACAGTGTTGAGTATAATTATCTATTGCAGTTAAGTGTCTTGGTTACTGAAACTTAAAGTAATGAATTATTGATTTGATTGTTTTTTGGCTGTCCTTAGTGACAACGTGTTAACGTAATCATTGCTGATTAATTGTTACTGTCTGTGTGACAGATTGTTAGCGTAATTACTCCTTGGTTGTTACTGTTGGTGTGACAGATTGTTAAGGTAATTACTCCTTGGTTGTTACTGTTTGTGTGACAGATTGTTAACGTAATTACTCTTTGGTTGTTACCGTCGGTGAGACAGAAAGATTAATGTAATTAATGAATTGTATATATGTTTTGATTGCAGGCCAAGGGACAAGTGTTAACGTAATGAATTCATTAATTGAAGATTGTCTTAGTGACAAGGCGTGCATTGTTTTGTTGTTATTGTTATTGTTTTGTATCGCATCATTGTTGACTGCCACTTCAGGAGTTGAGTGCAGTTAAGTCCGAGTGTTCACTAGTGTTCAGTTTGTTCACGTTGTTCTTTCTTACCCCATGCAACAAGGTTCGAGACGAGGTCTCGTAATATCCAGACCGAGTGGTGGGACGGTGTCCTGTTGCGACTGGCATTGTTAAGCTGTGGAGTGACACTCAGAAATTAACGTAAGGTAAAGTTGATATTGCCGTGTATAAGGAAGCTTGTTGAATAAATTGTTATTTCAACTTTGAGAGTACTGTCCCGTACATTGCCCTGCTACAGTGACTCTGAAGTCTTGAATTTAACAGGTTTAAACTCTTTGATCATGCCCACAGCTTCAAACACTAAAATACTACATTTTTGTATGAGAACCCATTTGCTTCCCCCAAGATTGATTACTCAATTAAGGTGCTAACGACTTAGTGATTGGAGGACCAAGTAATTGGACCTCAGCGTTTGTTCTCGCCTCCTATTACCACTGTTAATTAAATAAGGAATACCTTCACATGTGGCACCCACACTAGGGCTTGTGAAAGTGACAAGTCCAACTAGGCACAATTCCAAAACTTGTGCAGGGGAAAATTGGACATATTATAAATTTTACTCTATATCTACTATATCTACTTTATATATTTCTCTCTAATACAGTCACGCACACACACATTCCCCGGAAACAACCCGTAGCAGCTGTTTAGCTCCCAGGTAACTATTTACTGCTGGATAAACAGGTGCATCAGGGTGAAAGAAACTGAACCTATTTGTTTCTACCTCAGCCGGGAATCGAACCCGGGTCATTAGGTTACGACCCCCTATGTGCTATCCACTCAGCAGAGAGTCCCCCTATACAGGCCCCCCTCCTGTGTGCGTGGGTGTACACACCTATTTGTACTCACCTATTTGTGCTTGCCGGGGTTGAGCTTTGGATCTTTGGTCCCGCCTCTCAACTGTCAATCAACTGGTGTACAGAGTCCTGACTTTACTGGGCTCTATCATATCTACATTTGAAACTGTGTATGGAGTCAGCCTCCACCACATCACTGCCTAATGCATTCCATCTGTTAACTACTCTGACACTGAAAAAGTTCCTTCTAACGTCCCTGTGGCTCATGTGGGTACTAAGTTTCCACCTGTGTCCCCTTGTTCGCGTTCCACCAGTGTTGAATAGTTTATCCTTGTTTACCCGGTCGATTACCCTGAGAATTTTGTGGGTTATGATCATGTCACCCCTTACTCTTCTCTCTTTAAGGGTCGTAAGGTGCATTTCCCGCAGCCTTTCTTCGTAACTCATACCTCTTAGGTCTGGGACTAGTCTAGTGGCATACCTTTGAACTCTTTTCAGCTTCGTCTTGTGCTTGACAAGGTACGGGCTCCATGCTGGTGCCGCATACTCCAGGATTGGTCTTACATATGTGGTGTACAAGATTCTGAAAGATTTCATTCACAGGTTCCTGAACGCTGTTCTGATGTTAGCCAGCCTCGCATATACCGCAGACGTTATTCTTTTTATGTGAGCTTCAGGAGACAGGTTTGGTGTGATATCAACTCCTAGATCTTTCTCTCTGTCCGTTTCATTAAGTACTTCATCTCCTATTCTATATCCTGTGTCTGGCCTCCTGTTTCCACTGCCTAGTTTTATTACTTTGCATTTGCTTGGGTTGAACTTCATCAGCCATTTGTTGGACCCTTCATTCAGTCTGTCTAGGTCATCTTGTAGCCTCTTACTATCATCCTTTGTTTCAGTCCTTCTCATAATTTTTGCCTCATCAGCAAACATTGAGAGAAACGAGTCTATACTGCCTGGGAGATCATTTACATATATCAGAAACAGTATAGGCCCAAGGATTGACCCCTGTGGGACTCTACTTGTAACGTCTCGCCAATCTGAGACCTCACCCCTCAAACTGACTCGTTGTCTCCTGTTGCTTAGGTACTCCTTTCCCCAATGGAGTACCTTCCCTTTCACTCCACCTGCATCTCCAGCTTTTTCACTAATCTCTTGTGTGGTACTGTATCAAAGGCTTTCTGGCAATCCCAAAATATGCAGTCTGCCTACCCTTCTCTTTCTTGCCTGATTTTTGTTTCCTGGTCGTAGAATTCAAGTAACCCTGTGAGGCAGGATCTGCCATCCCTGAATCCATGTTGGTGCTGTGTTACAAAGTTATTTCGCTCCAGGTGCTCCACTAGCTTTCTTCGCACAATCTTCTCCATCAGTTTGCATGGTATGCAAACAAGTAAATATACAAGTTTATACAAGGATACGAGGGAAGGTTGCACATGTGGGCACAACTGCAGGTGGGATCTATTTCTACAGGCAGCAGAGGCTGCCCTCTCAATTATAGAGTTAACTGCCATGTTGTTGTTTTCATACTCTTGACTGGGTCTTCTGTCATATGGTGGAGGGTTATATATTACTGCTACTACTATTCTTGATTCTCCCATTGTCATGGTGCCTGCTATGTAGTCTCTGAAACCCTCACAGCCCGGGATAGCCATCTCCTTGAAACTCCATTCCTTTCTCATGAGTAGGGCAACTCCGCCTCCTCCCCTACCTTCCCTCTCTTTCCTTATTACAGTATACTCCTGGGGAAACACGGCATTCGTTATGATTCCTGAGAGTTTTGTTTCAGTGAGTCCGATTACATCTGGGTTCACTTCTTGTGCTCTTTCCCTTAGTTCACTTGCCTTGCTTGTAATCCCATCCATGTTCGAGTACATTACCCTGAAACTGACTCTCTTCTGCTTCTCCTCTCGGGGGGACCTGTGGGAGCTGGGAGCTCTCTGGGGTGAGCGGGAGCTGGGAGCTCTCTGGGGTGAGCGGGAGCTGGGAGGATTTGGTACGGGGAGACTGGTGAAGGAGGAAGGGCTTGGGGGGGGGGAGAAGGGGTGGGTAGGGGTAGGTGAGAGGGGGAGGGTAGGAGGTGGGTGAGAGGGGGAGGGAGGGGGGGAGAGTGAGAGGGGGAGGGTTGGGGGTGTGGGAGCTGGGGGGGCTTGGGGAAGCATGAGGGAAGGAGAGGCTTGGGGGGATTGGGGAGAAGGGGGGGCCAGAAAAGGGGGGAGGGCGTCTGGGGAAAGGGAAGGCTGAGGTGCGTGAGGAAGAGGGGAGGGTTTAGGGGAGTGGTAGAGAGGGTAGGGGGAGTGAGTGGGAGTGAGTGAGAGAGTGGGGGGCTTAGGGGGGTGGGGGAGAACGGAAGGCTTGGGGGTGGGAGAGACGGGAGGGCATGTGGGAGAAGGGAGGGCTTGGGGGATGGGGGAGAAGGGAGGTCCTGGGGAGAGAGGTGAGTGGGAAGAGGAGTGGGTGAGTGGGAGGAGGGGGTGGGTGGGGGGAGGGTGCCCTAGGTGGGTACTTAGTGGGAGGGTGCACGTAGGGTGTCTGTTGGGTAGAATATGGGGTTGGTGCTCCACTCCCCGTGGCTGTTGCACTGTTTGAGGAGATTCCTACCCCCTTCCTGAACCCCCCCCCCCTCACTTACCCCCTCGGACTCTCACCAACTCTCTGACATTGAAATCTCTGGGAATAACAATCTCTTCTTGGTCTTGATATAGAAGAGCTTTATGATTTGGTACACGAAAGCCAACCGCTTTAAAAGCAAAGCAAATTAAATTAAAGAAACAGAAAGTGAAAATGACTCCGATATGATTGCAGTAGTGAAAACGAAAATAAATGATATGATGTCTGATGCAATATTCCCAGGGGGATTCCAAGTGATAAGGAAAGAAAGACAACAAAGGCAAGGAGGAGGAGTTGCACTCCTAGTAAAACTGGAGTGTAAATTTGAAGAACTCAAGATTCAGAGTGAAAACGTATACACAGACTCCATCATTGGGACACTGACAGCAGATGGAAAAAAATTGTGGTCCTGATAATTTACAACCCTCCGCCAAACAACATAAGACGAAGGCAGGAATATAATGACAACTACAGCTCATGCATAGAGGTATTGTAGTGAGCAGCAACAGTGGCACACAGAATGAGAGCTAACGTTCTAGACATATGGGACCTAAATCATGGCGAGATTGACTGGGATTCCAAAAATACTCATGGTTGGAAAGAAACGTGGAGAGCGAAATTAGTTAAAGTTGTAGAAAAGAACTTCTTAACTCAACATGTAAAGTAGAACATAAGAGAAAAGGGAAGAGATACACCAAGCCTACTGGACTTGATTTTCACCCAGAATGAAGAAGACATTGAGAACTTGGAGCACGAAATATCCCTAGGAGCAAGTGACCATTGTGTCCTGGTATTCGACTATATGATGGAGCACGGAACAGTGCCCATAAGAGAAGGAGTCAATGAAGCAACAGTAGACTAAAAGAAGAGACAACATGAAAGTACGAGAGTATCTGGGAAGTGTTCAATGGGAGGAGGAACCTACAGGGAAGACGGTCCAGGAAATGATGGACAAAGTAAAACTGAGGAGCAAAGTGGTAGAAGAGAGATTTATGCCACTATTAAGGATGAAAACGTAGAGCATATAAAAACCAGTGGTTCAATATACAGTGCCAGGAAGCATAATCAAGAAACAGAAGGGAGTGCAGGAAATACAGAAGACAAAGGACAGAGGTAAACCGGAATAGATGCAACAGGGCCAGGAATGACTATATAAACATAAAATTGGCAGAAAGAAACAATGAAAATGGTATTGCCTCCAAAGCAAAGAGATAACTGAGACTCTTACATAGCCATATAAGGAAAATGACAGTAAATGAACAAGTGACCAGATTACGAAAAAGGGAGGCCAGTATACAGAAAACTATAAAGAAATTTGTGAAGAGATCAATGCCAGCTTCCGTGGAGTGTTCATTACTGATAATGAACAGCTCCCGGAGCTAGATGAGGAAGCAGCCAACAATGAGAAACTACTAAGTATTGAGATAACTGTAGAGGAAGTAAGAAAACAGTATCATCTCTGAGCATAACCAAAACTAATGGGCCAGATAAAATATCACCATGGATGTTAAGCAACACATGCCCTCAGCATACTTCTAGCACTAATCTATGATGAGTCACACACCGGGGGATTTGCCCAGCTGCTGGAAAAAGGCTAATGTGGTCCCAATAGGCAAGAAAGAAGATAGAGAAGAGGCACTTAACTACAAACCAGAGTCGCTCGCAAGCATCCCTTGCAAAGTACTTGAAAGAATTTTAGGGTTAAGACTAGTTGTACACCTAGAAAGAATTAGGTTTGTAAGTCAACAACAACAACAACAACAGGGCATTAGAGCAGGGAAATCATGCCTGATGAACCTCCTAGAGTTTAGAGTAAGTGGGCTGTGAATTTCCTTCATAAGAAACTTTTAACTCCAAATCAGTATGTGGGCTGGAAAAATCTCACTTACTGATACACTGTCATCCCTACTACTCACGGGATGTGTATGGGGTACACTACCACCCACTGGATGTGTATGGGGTACACTACCACCCACATTATGTGTATGGAATACACTACCACCCATCGGATGTGAATTAAATACCCTACTCTCCACGGGAGTAGTAGGGTTGACAGGTGAGTCATTTTTTTTAGGGAGGGTGGGGGGGGGGGGTAATGACTCACCTCTTGCTGGAAATTTCCGACACCCAAATATTAGCCCCTAGTGAGATAGGATGTGTTTATTGTGTTAAGAAACATAAGTTACTAACACTGCTAGCCAGAAGCATAGTACAGTCAAATTCTTACAAATATCGGGCCGGTATTGTATCAGCCACCCGGCTCCCACGAGAATAAATTATATAAATATATATATATATATATATATATATATATATATATATATATATATATATATATATATATATATATATATATATATATATGTCGTACCTAGTAGCCAGAACGCACTTCTCAGCCTAATATGCAAGGCCCAATTTGCCTAATAAGCCAAGTTTTCATGAATTAATTGTTTTTCGACTACCTAACCTACCTAACCTAACCTAACCTAACTTTTTCGGCTACCTAACCTAACCTAACCTATAAAGATAGGTTAGGTTAGGTTAGGTAGGGTTGGTTAGGTTCGGTCATATATCTACGTTAATTTTAACTCCAGTAAAAAAAATTGACCTCATACATAATGAAATGGGTAGCTTTATCTTTTCATAAGAAAAAAATTAGAGAAAATATAATATTTCAGGAAAACTTTGCTTATTAGGCAAATCGGGCCTTGCATAGTAGGCCGAGAAGTGCGTTCTGGCTACTAGGTACGACATATATATATATATATATATATATATATATATATATATATATATATATATATATATATATATATATATATATATATATATATATATATATATATATATATATATATATATATATATATTGTGACGGTAAAGCGTTGGTGTTAGGCTGTTTCAAAGGCTGGGGGCAGGCCCTCGTCACATCACAAAAAAAAAGAGAAAAGTTTGTCCTTACGTCTGTGGTAAGGTAATGGGAAGACACACAAAACACAAGGATATAAACAATGAAATTTTAATTACTCTAGAAAACAAGACATGAATAAAGGTAATCTCATAAAATGCAGGACAAGTCAACAAACAAAATAACATGAATAATCACTGGCAAATGAAAAGTTACGCTAAGACAAGTAAGTTACAGTGATAGCAAAATAAAATAATATGAGTGCCGGAATACTGGATTCGAGCTGCCACCTCCCTTAGTACACGAAAGCCAAGGCTTAGTCTACTAGCGAGAGATGTCAACTGCATGGAGCACTGAGATATTCTGACGAGACTGGCTCGCTGCAGCCCAGACGTCGACTTGTGGTGGTGGCAGAGGGCAGGTGCGATGAGACACCAGCCAATCAGCAACAGGCAGGCAGAGGATGAGCAGTTTGCTGGTTAAGGCGGTGGCCAGGTGTTGGGGTGTGCTGGGTACGATTTGCTCTCTGGGCAAAACGTTTGGCGATGCTGGTGGACGTATCTTCAATATAGTATCTTGTACTTTGACGTAATGATGTAGGGAAGAGCAGGCTCAATCTCTCTTGAAAGAGATTATCGTCACAATATATATATATATATATATATATATATATATATATATATATATATATATATATATATATATATATATATATATATATATATATATATATATATATATATAAATAAAAATGGAAATGTTTGTTTGTTCAAAATCGCTAATCTCTGAAAGTTCTTCACCGATTCCGTTGAAATTTTCACACAATGATCCATTACACATCCGGGCGGATTTTTATATACATATTATATAGATATCACGTCGGTGTCGGAAAAAAAATGATTTTTTTTTTAAACTGTTTTTCAAGTGTTTTTCATGTGAGGGAAATCTTCGAAACCTCTTTACCGATTGTACTGAAATTTGGCACAACGTTGCATTCGAATAGGAACGTGTTTTTATATTCTTACTATATACACGTCTCACCTGTGACAGGAAAAAAACATGCTTTTTTTTAAAAAACAGCGCCATCTGTTGGACGTAAGAACAATACACACTGTAATCTCCGAAACTTCTTCGCCAATGGCTTTGAAATTTTGACACAACGTTCCATTCGAATACGCACGTGTTTTTATATACCTACTATATAGATGCCACACCTTTGACTAGTAAAAAAGTGTTTTTTTGGGGAAAAACAGCACCATCTGTTGCACGTATTAGCAACACACACAAGCTGTACTAAATTCGTTATGATTCCATTTCATTGATTCCGATTACATTGATAAAATTAATTTTCATAGATTTCGATTTATTTTCATTTTGATTTAATTATATTGTGTAACATTGCACCAGAATTGAGCTGTATTGTTTACCATACCGTTCATTTTGTAGGTATAAGAATAGATGCCACACCTGTGACAAGTAAAAGCATTCTTTTTTAAGGAAACAGCGCCAACTGTTGCACTTAATAGCGACACACGCTATACTAAATATATTTTGATTACATATCAATCATTTTGATTGCATTCATAAATTAAATTTTCATAGATTTCGATTTATTTTCATTATGTTTTAATTATTTTATGTGACATTGCATTAGAATTAAGCTGTATTGTTTAGCATACAGTTAATTTCGTAAGTATCAGAATAGATGCCACACCTGTGACAAATAAAAACTTTTTTTTATGAAACAGCGACATCTCTTGCACATCGGAGCAACACACGATATACTAACTATGTTTCGATTCCATTTCAATGTTTCCAATTGCAATGACAAAAAGAATTTTCATAGATTTCGATTTATTTTCATTTTGACTTATATATTTTATGTGACATTGCATTGGAATTGAGCTATGTTGTTTACCATACAGTTCATGTCGTGAGTAAAGTTTATTTTTTCATTTATTTTCATTTTGCTTTTGTTTTTCTTATATTTCAGTGACGGGAACATAAGATCATTTGATGTTCCCAATTTTCTGATGGGAACATCAAATCATTTGGGAATGCATCGGACAAGGGGACGTGGGAGGGAAGAATGATGGGGAGGATGAGGGGATGGTGGAAAGGTCGAGGGTAAGGGGGAGGGGGTAATGGAGGGAAGGACAATGGGACATGGGAATGGAGGATAGTGAGGAGGACGAGGGGACGGGGGAGGGGGGAATGGTAGGGCGGGTGAGGGGACAGGAGAGTGGGAGATGGTAGGGAGGATGAGGGGACGATGGCAAAGGGGGGATGGTGTGGAGGATAAAGGGACGGAGGAGGGGGGGGAATGGAGGGGAGAACGAGGAGGATGGGGCAGTGGGGAATGGTTATGAGGACGAGGGAACGAGGAAGTGAGGAATAGTTGGGAGGACTACGAGACGAGGGTGGTGGGGGGAAGGTGGGGAGCACTGGGAGACAGCGGAAGGTTGTTGTGGCTCAGCAACGCGCATGTGTTGCTGAGCCACAGCAACGCGTGGCCGGGTACAGCTAGTATATATATATATATATATATATATATATATATATATATATATATATATATATATATATATATATATATATATATATATATATATATATATATATATATATATATATATATATATATATATATATATATATATATATATATATATATGGCACAACTCTCCTAAACACGAGAGTGAAGTATACAACTTTAGAACACTTTCCCACCAGGAGACTCGAACCCTAGCCAGCACAGAAGCCTTCCAGCAACTGGCATAACAGGTACGCCTTAACCCACTCGACCGCCTGCTCAGACCCTTAAAAAGAGATGGTAATTTCGGAGTATTTATACACTCTGAAATTACCATCTCTTTTAAGGGTCTGAGCAGATGGTCGAGTGGGTTAAGGCGTACCTGTTATGCCAGTTGCTGGAAGGCTTCTGTGCTGGCTAGGGTTCGAGTCTCCTGGTGGGAAAGTGTTCTAAAGTTGTATACTTCACTCTCGTGTTTAGGAGAGTTGTGCCTTAAGCATAGACACAGTGTTCTCCCATATTAACAGGGTCTTGATGAAAAAACGTAAAAATGACCCCTCACTTGTTCTAGTGCTCTTGGGAGGTGGTGATCTTTGGAGTGTATAAATACTCCGAAATTACCATCTCTTTTAAGGGTCTGAGCAGGTGGTCGAGTGGGTTAAGGCATACCTGTTATGCCAGTTGCTGGAAGGCTTCTGTGCTGGCTAGGGTTCGAGTCTCCTGGTGGGAAAGTGTTCTAAAGTTATATATATATATATATATATATATATATATATATATATATATATATATATATATATATATATATATATATATATATACATTATATATATATATATATATATATATATATATACATATATATATATATATATATATATATATATATATATATATATATATATATATATATATATATATATATATATATATATATATGTCGTACCTAGTAGCCAGAACGCACTTCTCAGCCTACTATGCAAGGGCCGATTTGCCTAATAAGCCAAGTTTTCATGAATTATTGTTTTTTTGACTACCTAACCTACCTAACCTAACCTAACCTAACTTTTTCAGCTACCTAACCTAACCTAACCTATAAAGATAGGTTAGGTTAGGTTAGGTAGGGTTGGTTAGGTTCGGTCATATATCTATGTTAATTTTAACTCCAATAAAAAAAAAATTGACCTCATACATAATGAAATGGGTAGCTTTATCATTTCATAAGAAATAAATTTGAGAAAATATATTAATTCAGGAAAACTTGGCTTATTAGGCAAATCGGGCCTTGCATAGTAGGCTGAGAAGTGCGTTCTGGCTACTAGGTACGACATATATATATAAATATATATATATATATATATATGCGAACAAGCCTGAATGGTCCCCAGGACTATATGCGAATGAAAACTCACACCCCAGAAGTGACTCGAACCCATACTCCCAGAAGCAACGCAACTGGTAACTACAGGGCGCCTTAATCCGCTTGACCATCACGGCCGTCAAAAGGAAGTGATAGCCGAGGCTATTTGAGCCACTTCCCCGACGGCAACTCGGATGGTAATCTTGGGCATAGCATTTCACCAAATCACCTCATTCTTTGGGGCACACGTGAGGAACACAAATGCGAACAAGCCTGAATGGTCCCCAGGACTATATGCGAATGAAAACTCACACCCCAGAAGTGACTCGAACCCATACTCCCAGAAGCAACGCAACTGGTAACTACAGGGCGCCTTAATCCGCTTGACCATCACGGCCGTCAAAAGGAAGTGATAGCCGAGGCTATTTGAGCCACTTCCCCGACGGCAACTCGGATGGTAATCTTGGGCATAGCATTTCACCAAATCACCTCATTCTTTGGGGCACACGTGAGGAACACAAATGCGAACAAGCCTGAATGGTCCCTATGGTCAAGCGGATTAAGGCGCCCTGTAGTTACCAGTTGCGTTGCTTCTGGGAGTATGGGTTCGAGTCACTTCTGGGGTGTGAGTTTTCATTCGCATATAGTCCTGGGGACCATTCAGGCTTGTTCGCATTTGTGTTCCTCACGTGTGCCCCAAAGAATGAGGTGATTTGGTGAAATGCTATGCCCAAGATTACCATCCGAGTTGCCGTCGGGGAAGTGGCTCAAATAGCCTCGGCTATCACTTCCTTTTGACGGCCGTGATGGTCAAGCGGATTAAGGCGCCCTGTAGTTACCAGTTGCGTTGCTTCTGGGAGTATGGGTTCGAGTCACTTCTGGGGTGTGAGTTTTCATTCGCATATAGTCCTGGGGACCATTCAGGCTTGTTCGCATTTGTGTTCCTCACGTGTGCCCCAAAGAATGAGGTGATTTGGTGAAATGCTATGCCCAAGATTACCATCCGAGTTGCCGTCGGGGAAGTGGCTCAAATAGCCTCGGCTATCACTTCCTTTTGACGGCCGTGATGGTCAAGCGGATTAAGGCGCCCTGTAGTTACCAGTTGCGTTGCTTCTGGGAGTATGGGTTCGAGTCACTTCTGGGGTGTGAGTTTTCATTCATATATATATATATATATATATATATATATATATATATATATATATATATATATATATATATATATATATATATATGACAATGTCAGACCACGGAGGAAAAATGAAACAGGTATTTCCTTAAGTACTTTCGTATATCAATACATCTTCAGAAGGAGTGATTTTTACAGATCGAGTACTGGAAATTGATAAATGTGAAATTGATAAATGTTTGCCATTCTTAGATGTTCTTATTCATAGGGAAGATTCTTCACTAAAGTTTAGTGTTTACAGAAAACCGACGAATAATTTATCTTATGTTCATTATTTTTCAGGGCATAGATACAATTTGAAAAAGTCAATTTTTTCTTCAATGTATCTAAGAGCTCTTCGAGTTGTGAGTCCAGAATTCTTAGACGAAGAGTTTAAGAATATTGGTTCGATTGGTCTCAAGCTTTGTTACCCACTGAGTTTTTTGGAAGTTTGTCGTAACAAAGCACGTCGTACATATTATAATAATATATGCAGTGAAAGAATTCGCCCAAAGAATGTGTTATGTTTACCATATTTCTCTGGGTTTGAGAATATTGTCAAGACCTTAAAACTTTTTAATATACATGTATTGTTTAGCTACGAAAATACTGTTGGTAAGCTATTAGTTAGGAACAGCCCTCGTAGTGATAATTGTGTCATTTATAAAATACCTTGTAAAGACTGTAATAAGTTCTATGTTGGGCAAACATCTAAAGATTTGATATGTAGAATTTCGCAACATAAATACTCTGTAAGACATGGCCAATTGTTTAATGCTTTGTTTGTTCATCTGTCGGAAGATGCTCACCAAATTGATTGGGAGATGGCTTCTTCAATAACAAATTGTAAAAGTACCTATAACAGAAATATAACACCTGTAACCCCAAGAGAACATCCAGAGAACCAGGAATGAGTACGTCAGGGTGAGAAGAGAAGCAGAGAAAAGGTTTGAAAATGATATAGCAAACAAAGCCAAGACCGAACCAAAGCTACTCCACAGTCACATCAGAAGGAAAACAACAGTGAAAGAACAGGTATTGAAACTTCGAACAGGCGAGGACAGGTATACAGAGAATGACAGAGAGGTGTGTGAAGAACTCAACAAGAGGTTCCAGGAGGTCTTCACAATAGAACAAGGTGAGGTCACTGTACTAGGAGAAAGGGAGGTAAACCAGGCGGCATTGCAAGAGTTCGAAATTACGAGAGAGGAGGTCAAGAGACACCTGCTGGATCTGGATGTTAGAAAGTCTGTTGGTCCAGATGGGATCTCACCATGGGTACTGAAAGAGTGTGCAGAGGCACTTTGCTTGCCACTCTCCATTGTGTATAGTAAGTCAATGGAGACGGGAGACCTACCAGAAATATGGAAGACGCCGAATGTGGTCCCAATATACAAAAAGGGCGAAAGACAAGAGGCACTGAACTACAGGCCAGTGTCCTTGACTTGTATACCATGCAAGGTGAAGGAGAAGATCGTGAGAAAAAACCTGATAACACATCTGGAGAGAAGGGACTTCGTGACAAATCCCCAACATGGGTTCAGGGAGGGTAAATCTTGCCTTACAGGCTTGATAGAATTCTACGATCAGGTGACAAAGATTAAGCAAGAAAGAGAGGGCTGGGCGAACTGCATTTTCTTGGATTGTCGGAAAGCCTTTGACACAGTACCGCATAAGAGGCTGGTACATAAGCTGGAGAGACAGGCAGGTGTAGCTGGTAAGGTGCTCCAGTGGATAAGGGAGTATCTAAGCAATAGGAAGCAGAGAGTTACGGTGAGGGGTGAGACCTTCGATTTGCGTGAAGTCACCAGTGGAGTCCCACAGGGCTCTGTACTCGGTCCTATCATGTTTCTAATATATGTAAATGATCTCCCGGAAGGTATCGATTCATTTCTCTCAATGTTTGCGGACGATGCTAAAATTATGAGAAGGATTAAAACAGAAGAGGACTGTTTGAGGCTTCAAGAAGACCTAGACAAGCTGAAGGAATGGTCGAACAAATGGTTGTTAGAGTTTAACCCAACCAAATGTAATGTAATGAAGATAGGTGTAGGGAGCAGGAGGCCAGATACATGGTATCATCTGGGAGAGGAAATTCTTCAGGAGTCAGAGAAGGAAAAAGACTTGGGGGTTGATATCACGCCAGACCTGTCTCCTGCAGCACATATCAAGCGGATAAAATCAGAGGCATATGCCAGGCTGGACAACATACGAACGGCATTCAGAAACTTGTGTAAAGAATCATTCAGAACTTTGTATACCACATATGTCAGGCCAATCCTGGAGTATGCAGCCCCAGCATGGAGTCCATATCTAGTCAAGGATAAGACTAAACTGGAAAAGGTTCAAAGGTTTGCCACCAGACTAGTACCCGAGCTGAGAGGTATGAGCTACGAGGAGAGACTACGGGAATTAAACCTCACCTCGCTGGAAGACAGAAGAGTTAGGGGGGACATGATCACAACATTCAAGATTCTGATGGGAATTGATAGGGTAGATAAAGACAGTCTATTTAACACAAGGGGAACACGCACAAGGGGACACAGGTGGAAACTGAGTGCCCAAATGAGCCACAGAGATATTAGAAAGAACTTTTTTAGTGTCAGAGTGGTTGACAAATGGAATGCATTAGGGGGTGATGTGGTGGAGGCTGACTCCATACACAGTTTCAAGTGTAGATATGATAGAGCCCGATAGGCTCAGGAATCTGTACACCTGTTGATTGATAGTTGAGAGGCGGGACCAAAGAGCCAGAGCTCAACCCCCGCAAACACAACTAGGTGAGTACTAGGTGAGTACACACACACACACACACACACACACACACACACACACACACACACACACACACACACACACACACACACACACACACAAACACACACACACACACACAAACACACACACACAAACACACACACACAAACACACACACACAAACACACACACACAAACACACACACCTACTATTCATGCCTACTATTCAAGGCCCAATTTGCCTAATAAGCCAAGTTTTCATGAATTAGTATATTTTCTCTAATTTTTTTCTTATGAAATTATAAAGCTACCCATTTCATTACGTATGAGGTCAATTTTTTTTTATTGGAGTTAAAATTAATGTAGATATATGACCGAACCTAACCAACCCTACCTAACCTAACCTAACCTATCTTTATCGGGTAGGTTAGGTTAGGTAGCCGAAAACGTTAGGTTAGGTTAGGTTAGGTAGGTTAGGTAGTCGAAAAACAATTAATTCATGAAAACTTGGCTTATTAGGCAAATCGGGCCTTGAATAGTAGGCATAGAAGTGCGTTCTGGCTACTAGGTACGACATATATATATATATATATATATATATGTCGTACCTAGTAGCCAGAACGCACTTCTCGGCCTACTATTCAAGGCCCGATTTGCCTAATAAGCCAAGTTTTCCTGAATTAATATATTTTCTCTAATTTTTTTCTTATGAAATGATAAAGCTACCCATTTCATTATGTATGAGGTCAATTTTTTTTATTGGAGTTAAAATTAACGTAGAAATATGACCGAACCTAACCAACCCTACCTAACCTAACCTAACCTATCTTTATAGGTTAGGTTGGGTTAGGTAGCCGAAAAAGTTAGGTTAGGTTAGGTTAGGTAGGTTAGATAGTCGAAAAACAATTAATTCATGAAAACTTAGCTTATTAGGCAAATCGGGCCTTGCATAGTAGGCTGAGAAGTGAGTTCTGGCTACTAGGTACGACATATATATTTATATATATATATATATATATATATATATATATATATATATATATATATATATATATATATATATATATATATATATATATATATATATATATATATATATGTCGTACCTAGTAGCCAGAACGCACTTTTCTGCCTACTATGCATGGCCCGATTTGCCTAATAAGCCAAGTTTTCATGAATTAATTGATTTTCGACTACCTAACCTACCTAACCTGACCTAACCTAACTTTTTCCGCTACCTAACCTAACCTATAAAGATAGGTTAGGTTAGGTTAGGTAGGGTTGGTTAGGTTCGGTCATATATCTACGTTAATTTTAACTCCAATAAAAAAAATTGACCTCATACATAATGAAATGGGTGGCTTTATCATTTCATAAGAAAAAAATTAGAGAAAATATATTAATTCAGGAAAACTTGGCTAATTAGGCAAATCGGGTCCTTGCATAGTAGGCCGAGAAGTGCATTCTTGGCTACTAGGTACGACATATATATATATATATATATATATATATATATATATATATATATATATATATATATATATATATATATATATATATATATATATATATATATATATATATATATATATATATTTCTAGTCTGACACGACACGGGCGCGTTTCGTAAAACTTATTACATTTTCAAAGACTTTAGTTCACAAATACACAACTGATTAGAACTTACGTATCTCCGATTTTATATCTACATTTGAGTGAGGTGGGAGGGGTGATGTGGCATTAACACAAGACAGAACAAGAGGGGATATTAATAGGGTATTAAAAGTATCAACACAAGACAGAACACAAACAATGGGTATTGAATAGAAGTGTTTGTAGAAAGCCTATTGGTCCATATTTCTTGATGCTTCTATATTGGAGCGGAGTCTTGAGGTGGGTAGAATATAGTTGTGCAATAATTGGCTGTTGATTGCTGGTGTTGACTTCTTGATGTGTAGTGCCTCGCAAACGTCAAGCCGCCTGCTATCGCTGTATCTATCGATGATTTCTGTGTTGTTTACTAGGATTTCTCTGGCGATGGTTTGGTTGTGGGAAGAGATTATATGTTCCTTAATGGAGCCCTGTTGCTTATGCATCGTTAAACGCCTAGAAAGAGATGTTGTTGTCTTGCCTATATACTGGGTTTTTTGGAGCTTACAGTCCCCAAGTGGGCATTTGAAGGCATAGACGACGTTAGTCTCTTTTAAAGCATTCTGTTTTGTGTCTGGAGAGTTTCTCATGAGTAGGCTGGCCGTTTTTCTGGTTATATAGTAAATCGTCAGTTGTATCCTCTGATTTTTGTCTGTAGGGATAACGTTTCTATTAACAATATCTTTCAGGACCCTTTCCTCCGTTTTATGAGCTGTGGAAAAGAAGTTCCTGTAAAATAGTCTAATAGGGGGTATAGGTGTTGTGTTAGTTGTCTCTTCAGAGGTTGCATGGCTTTTCACTTTCCTTCTTATGATGTCTTCGATGAAACCATTGGAGAAGCCGTTATTGACTAGGACCTGCCTTACCCTACAGAGTTCTTCGTCGACTTGCTTCCATTCTGAGCTGTGGCTGAGAGCACGGTCGACATATGCGTTAACAACACTCCTCTTGTACCTGTCAGGGCAGTCGCTGTTGGCATTTAGGCACATTCCTATGTTTGTTTCCTTAGTGTAGACTGCAGTGTGGAAACCTCCGCCCTTTTCCATGACTGTTACATCTAGAAAGGGCAGCTTCCCATCCTTTTCCATCTCGTAAGTGAAACGCAGCACGGAACTCTGCTCAAATGCCTCCTTCAGCTCCTGCAGATGTCTGACATCAGGTACCTGTGTAAAAATGTCATCAACATACCTGCAGTATATGGCCGGTTTCAAGTTCATGTCGACTAAGACTTTTTGCTCGATGGTACCCATGTAGAAGTTTGCAAACAGGACACCTAGGGGAGAACCCATGGCGACCCCATCTACTTGCTTATACATGTGCCCATCCGGGCTCAAGAAGGGTGCCTCTTTAGTACAAGCTTGGAGTAGTTTCCTCAGAATATTTTCTGGCATGTCAAGAGGAGTACAGGTTGGATCACGATACACTCTGTCGGCTATCATTCCGATTGTCTCGTCCACAGGTACGTTGGTAAACAGCGATTCTACGTCCAACGAGGCTCTTATCCCTGTGGCCCGTGTGCCCCGCAGTAAGTCAACAAATTCCTTTGGAGACTTCAGGCTGAAGGCGCAAGGAACAAAAGGAGTCAGCAGGCCGTTGAGTCGCTTCGCCAGTCTGTACGTGGGTGTGGGTATCTGGCTAATGATTGGCCGAAGTGGGTTTCCAGGCTTGTGCGTCTTGACATTTCCATACGCATATCCAGGTTTATATTCCCCAATGATCTTTGGCAGGTGGAGTCCGGATTTCTTGGCGTTCACATTTTCGATCAGTTTGTTGACCTTTGCTTTTAATTCGGCTGTAGTGTCCTTCGTTACCCTTTGGAACTTAGTTTGGTCAGAGAGTATGATGTTCATTTTCGCCAGATATTCGTCGTTTTTAAGAATGACATATATTGGCGACTTGTCACCTCTCCTGACAACTATCTCCTTGTTCTCACGAAGGCTTTTAGCTGCCGCTTTAAGCTCGGGGGACAGTATGGTGCTTCTGTAGTTGCCTCGATTCTTTCCTCCTTCTGCAATAAGTTCTGCTTGTAAGGTATCTTTGGTAGTGACCTTCTTTTGTGTCTCGAGGTCGAATATGTCGTCCAACAGAATTTCCAACTCTACTTTCCGGGCCATCTCACTCGGTCTGGACATAACATGACAGTTTATGCCCAGATTTAGGAGAGTGACTTGGTCCTCAGTGAGGTTAATTCCTGCAAGGTTCAGGAAGCCATCTCTTGGTCGTGGAATTGCCATAGGTCCTCCATATAATGTTGTTAGTTTCTTGATAATCCTTGTTTCAGTGCTGAGGTGATGTTGGTCTGTGAGGATGTCGAGGTGTTGTTCAATGCGGGTACGGATAGTATGGTCGATGATGCTATTTCTCCACTCGTTTGTAGCATGAAGTAGTTGCGTTTTGTTGTCTTTGATTTCATTCTCTGCCTTGTATATCTGATCACGAATCAGATCCTGGCGATATTTTATCGTGAAGGCTTGATTCCTTGCTGCTGGGTAGTGCTCTTTAATATTAGTATATTTTGGTAGCAGTCTTTCCTGTAGACATATATTATTAAATATGACAGAAAAAGTAAGATTAATAATTCTAACACGAATTTTCTCAATCTTTCGTACATTACGCTTCAATGTTGGAGGTAAATCAAAAATCAATTCTCCAAAATTCATTTTTATTTCTAGTCTGACGCGACACGGGCGCGTTTCGTAAAACTTATTACATTTTCAAAGACTTTAGTTCTTTATTGTTAATAGAAACGTTATCCTATATAACAAAGATATTGTTAATAGAAACGTTATCCCTACAGACAAAAATCAGAGGATAAACTGACGATTTACTATAAAACCAGAAAAACGGCCAGCCTACTCATGAGAAACTCTCCAGACACAAAACAGAACGCTTTAAAAGAGACTAACGTCGTCTATGCCTTCAAATGCCCACTTGGGGACTGTAAGCTCCAAAAAACCCAGTATATAGGCAAGACAACAACATCTCTTTCTAGGCGTTTAACGATGCATAAGCAACAGGGCTCCATTAAGGAACATATAATCTCTTCCCACAACCAAACCATCGCCAGAGAAATCCTAGTAAACAACACAGAAATCATCGATAGATACAGCGATAGCAGGCGGCTTGACGTTTGCGAGGCACTACACATCAAGAAGTCAACACCAGCAATCAACAGCCAATTATTGCACAACTATATTCTACCCACCTCAAGACTCCGCTCCAATATAGAAGCATCAAGAAATATGGACCAATAGGCTTTCTACAAACACTTCTATTCAATACCCATTGTTTGTGTTCTGTCTTGTGTTGATACTTTTAATACCCTATTAATATCCCCTCTTGTTCTGTCTTGTGTTAATGCCACATCACCCCTCCCACCTCACTCAAATGTAGATATAAAATCGGAGATACGTAAGTTCTAATCAGTTGTGTATTTGTGAACTAAAGTCTTTGAAAATGTAATAAGTTTTACGAAACGCGCCCGTGTCGCGTCAGACTAGTAATAAAAATGAATTTTGGAGAATTGATTTTTGATTTACCTCCAACAGTGAAGCGTAATGTACGAAAGATTGAGAAAATTCGTGTTAGAATTATTAATCTTACTTTTTCGGTCATATTTAATAATATATGTCTACAGGAAAGACTGCTACCAAAATATACTAATATATATATATATATATATATATATATATATATATATATATATATATATATATATATATATATATATATATATATATATATATATATATATATATATATATATATATATATATATATATATATATATATATATATATATATGTCGTACCTAGTAGCCAGAACGCACTTCTCAGCCTACTATGCAAGGCCCGATTTGCCTAATAAGCCAAGTTTTCCTGAATTAATATATTTTCTCTAATTTGTTTCTTATGAAATGATAAAGCTATCCATTTCATTATGTATGAGGTCAATTTTTTTTTATTGAAGTTAATATTACCGTAGATATATGACCGAACCTAACCAACCCTGCCTAACCTAACCTAACCTATCTTTATATGTTAGGTTAGGTTAGGTAGCAGAAAAGGTTAGGTTAGGTTAGGTTAGGTAGGTTAGGTAGTCGAAAAAAACTTAATTCATGAAAACTTGGCTTATTAGGCAAATCGGGCCTTGCATAGTAGGCTGAGAAGTGCGTTCTGGCTACTAGGTACGACATATATATATATATATATATATATATATATATATATATATATATATATATATATATATATATATGTCGTACCTAGTAGCCAGAACGCACTTCTCAGCCTACTATGCAAGGCCCGATTTGCCTAATAAGCCAAGTTTTCATGAATTAATTGTTTTTGTCTACCTAACCTACCTAACCTAACCTAACCTAACTTTTTAAGCTACCTAACCTAACCTAACCTATAAAGATAGGTTAGGTTAGGTTAGGTAGGGTTGGTTAGGTTCGGTCATATATCTACGTTACTTTTAACTCCAATAAAAAAAAATTGACCTCATTCATAATGAAATGGGTAGCTTTATCATTTCATAAGAAAAAAATTAGAGAAAATATAATATTTCAGGAAAACTTGGTTTATTAGGCAAATCGGGCCTTGCATAGTAGGCCAAAAAGTGCGTTCTGGCTACTAGGTACGACATATATATATATATATATATATATATATATATATATATATATATATATATATATATATATATATATATATATATATATATATATATATATATACATGTCGTACTTAGTAGCCAGAACTCACTTTTTGGCCTACTATTCAAGGCCCGATTTGCCTAATAAGCCAAGTTTTCCTGAATTAATATATTTTTTCTAATTTTTTTCTTACGAAATGATAAAGCTACCCATTTCATTATGTATGAGGTCATTTTTTTTTTATTGGAGTTAAAATTAACGTAGATATATGACCGAACCTAACCAACCCTACCTAACCTAACCTAGCCTATCTTTATAGGTTAGGTTAGGTTAGGTAGCCGGAAAAGTTAGGTTAGGTTAGGTTAGGTAGGTTAGGTAGTCGAAAAAGCATTAATTCATGAAAACTTGGCTTATTAGGCAAATCGGGCCTTGCATAGTAGGCTGAGAAGTGCGTTCTGGCTACTAGGTACGACATACATACATATATATTAGGCAAATCGGGCCTTGCATAGTAGGCCAAAAAGTGCGTTCTGGCTACTAGGTACGACATATATATATATATATATATATATATATATATATATATATATATATATATATATATATATATATATATATATATATATATATATATATATGTCGTACCTAGTAGCCAGAACGCACTTCTCGGTCTACTATGCAAGGCCCGATTTGCCTAATAAGCCAAGTTTTCCTGAATTAATATATTTTCTCTAATTTTTTTCTTATGAAATGATAAAGCTACCCATTTCATTATGTATGAGGTCAATTTTTTGTTATTGGAGTTAAAATTAACGTAGATATATGACCGAACCTAACCAACCCTACCTAACCTAACCTAACCTATCTTTATAGGTTAGGTTAGGTTAGGTAGCCGAAAAAGGTAGGTTAGGTTAGGTTAGGTAGGTTAGGTAGTCGAAAAACAATTAATTCATGGAAACTTGGCTTATTAGGCAAATTGGGCCTTGCATAGTAGGCTGAGAAGTGCGTTCTGGCTACTAGGTACGACATATATATATATATATATATATATGCCAATGTCAGACCACGGAGGAAAAATGAAACAGGAAATTTCCTTAAGTACTTTCGTATATTAAATACATCTTCAGAAGGTCATTTTACAAATCGAGTGATGGGTATAAATAGGCAGGAGAGAGTGGTGAAGTAAGGTGAGGTACAATACTTGGACAGCGCAGACGGCCCATTGGCCCATCAGATGTACCCAATTGGCCCATCCGATGTAGCCCAATGGTCCATCTGATACATCAGACATACAAGCATAATACATAGGTAATTATAACATAAAGAGGTAAATATATACAATAAATTAGTGAGACAAATGTTTTTCAATGATTCTACTTAAATCGCCCTTTAGCTGATCTATTAGAAATGGATCTAAGTTATACAGACCACTGCTAATATTCAAATTACTTTCTTTGGTGATCTGTATCAAAGCAGATTCAATTATGTTTCTGTTATAGGTGCTTTTACAATTTATTATTAAAGAAGCACTCTCCCAATCAATTTGGTGAGCTTTTTCTGACAAATGCACAAACAAAGCATTAGACAATTGGCCATGTCTTACAGAGTATTTATGTTGCGATATTCTACATTTTAAATCTTTAGATGTTTGCCCGACATAGAACTTATTACATTCCTTACAAGGTATTTTATAAATGACGCAATTATCACTACGAGGGCTGTTCCTAACTAATAGCTTACCAACAGTGTTTTCGTAGCTAAACATTACATCTATATTAAAAAGTTTCAAGGCCTTGACGATATTCTCAAACCCAGAGAAATATGGTAAACATAACACATTCTTTGGGCGAATCCTTTCACTGCATACATTATTATAATATGTACGACGAGCTTTGTTACGACAAACTTCCAAAAAATTCAGTGGGTAACAAAGCTTAAGACCAATCGAATCAATATTCTTAAATTCTTCGTCTAAGAATTCTGGACTCACAACTCGAAGAGCTCTTAGATACATTGAAGAAAAAATTGACTTTTTTACATTGTATTTATGCCCTGAAAAATAATGAACATAAGAAAAATTGTTCGTAGGTTTTCTGTAAACACTAAACTTTAATGAAGAGTTTTCCCTATGAATAAGTTTAGTGTTTACAGAAAACCTACGAACAATTTTTCTTATGTTCATTATTACGTTCGTTCCTCACGTGTGCCCCAAAGAATGAGGTGATTTGGTGAAATGCTATGCCCAAGATTACCATCCGAGTTGCCGTCGGGGAAGTGGCTCAAATAGCCTCGGCTATCACTTCCTTTTGACGGCCGTGATGGTCAAGCGGATTAAGGCGCCCTGTAGTTACCAGTTGCGTTGCTTCTGGGAGTATGGGTTCGAGTCACTTCTGGGGTGTGAGTTTTCATTCGCATATAGTCCTGGGGACCATTCAGGCTTGTTCGCATTTGTGTTCCTCACGTGTGCCCCAAAGAATGAGGTGATTTGGTGAAATGCTATGCCCAAGATTACCATCCGAGTTGCCGTCGGGGAAGTGGCTCAAATAGCCTCGGCTATCACTTCCTTTTGACGGCCGTGATGGTCAAGCGGATTAAGGCGCCCTGTAGTTACCAGTTGCGTTGCTTCTGGGAGTATGGGTTCGAGTCACTTCTGGGGTGTGAGTTTTCATTCGCATATAGTCCTGGGGACCATTCAGGCTTGTTCGCATTTGTGTTCCTCACGTGTGCCCCAAAGAATGAGGTGATTTGGTGAAATGCTATGCCCAAGATTACCATCCGAGTTGCCGTCGGGGAAGTGGCTCAAATAGCCTCGGCTATCACTTCCTTTTGACGGCCGTGATGGTCAAGCGGATTAAGGCGCCCTGTAGTTACCAGTTGCGTTGCTTCTGGGAGTATGGGTTCGAGTCACTTCTGGGGTGTGAGTTTTCATTCGCATATAGTCCTGGGGACCATTCAGGCTTGTTCGCATTTGTGTTCCTCACGTGTGCCCCAAAGAATGAGGTGATTTGGTGAAATGCTATGCCCAAGATTACCATCCGAGTTGCCGTCGGGGAAGTGGCTCAAATAGCCTCGGCTATCACTTCCTTTTGACGGCCGTGATGGTCAAGCGGATTAAGGCGCCCTGTAGTTACCAGTTGCGTTGCTTCTGGGAGTATGGGTTCGAGTCACTTCTGGGGTGTGAGTTTTCATTCGCATATAGTCCTGGGGACCATTCAGGCTTGTTCGCATTTGTGTTCCTCACGTGTGCCCCAAAGAATGAGGTGATTTGGTGAAATGCTATGCCCAAGATTACCATCCGAGTTGCCGTCGGGGAAGTGGCTCAAATAGCCTCGGCTATCACTTCCTTTTGACGGCCGTGATGGTCAAGCGGATTAAGGCGCCCTGTAGTTACCAGTTGCGTTGCTTCTGGGAGTATGGGTTCGAGTCACTTCTGGGGTGTGAGTTTTCATTCGCATATAGTCCTGGGGACCATTCAGGCTTGTTCGCATTTGTGTTCCTCACGTGTGCCCCAAAGAATGAGGTGATTTGGTGAAATGCTATGCCCAAGATTACCATCCGAGTTGCCGTCGGGGAAGTGGCTCAAATAGCCTCGGCTATCACTTCCTTTTGACGGCCGTGATGGTCAAGCGGATTAAGGCGCCCTGTAGTTACCAGTTGCGTTGCTTCTGGGAGTATGGGTTCGAGTCACTTCTGGGGTGTGAGTTTTCATTCGCATATAGTCCTGGGGACCATTCAGGCTTGTTCGCATTTGTGTTCCTCACGTGTGCCCCAAAGAATGAGGTGATTTGGTGAAATGCTATGCCCAAGATTACCATCCGAGTTGCCGTCGGGGAAGTGGCTCAAATAGCCTCGGCTATCACTTCCTTTTGACGGCCGTGATGGTCAAGCGGATTAAGGCGCCCTGTAGTTACCAGTTGCGTTGCTTCTGGGAGTATGGGTTCGAGTCACTTCTGGGGTGTGAGTTTTCATTCATATATATATATATATATATATATATATATATATATATATATATATATATATATATATATATATTAGTATATTTTGGTAGCAGTCTTTCCTGTAGACATATATTATTAAATATGACCGAAAAAGTAAGATTAATGATTCTAACACGAATTTTCTCGATCTTTCGTACATTTCTTTTCCCTGTTGGTGGTAATTGAAAAATCAATTCTCCAAAATTCATTTTTATTTCTAGTCTGACGCGACACTTGAGCGCGTTTCGTAAAACTTATTACATTTTCAAAGACTTCAGTATACACCGGGGAGCCGGTCGGCCGAGCGGACAGCACGCTGGACTTGTGATCCTGTGGTCCTGGGTTCGATCCCAGGCGCCGGCGAGAAACGATGGGCAGAGTTTCTTTCACCCTATGCCCCAGTTACCTAGCAGTAAAATAGGTACCTGGTTGTTAGTCAGCTGTCACGGGCTGCTTCCTGGGGGTGGAGGCCTGGTCGAGGACCGGGCCGCGGGGACACTAAAGCCCCGAAATCATCTCAAGATAACCTCAAGATATACACAACTGAATAGAACTTACACATCTCCGATTTGTTTATATCTACATTTGAGTGAGGTGGATGGGGTGAGGTGGTATTAATAAGGTATTAATTTCGTCAACACAAGACAGGACACGAAACAATGGGTATTGAATGGAAGTGATTGTAGAAAGCCTACAAAAGATTGCAGAAAGGTCCATATTTCTTGATGCTTCTATATTGGAGCGGAGTCTTGAGGTGGGTAGAATATAGTTGTGCATTAATTGGCTGTTGATTGCTGGTGTTTACTTTTTAATGTGTAGTGCCTCGCAAACGTCAAGCCGCCTGCTATCGCTGTATCTGATAGATACAGCGATAGCAGGCGGCTTGACGTTTGCGAGGCACTACACATTAAAAAGTCAACACCAGCAATCAACAGCCAATTAATGCACAACTATATTCTACCCACCTCAAGACTCCGCTCCAATATAGAAGCATCAAGAAATATGGACCAATAGGCTTTCTACAATCACTTCCAATCAATACCCATTGTTTCGTGTTCTGTCTTGTGTTGATGAAATTAATACCTTATTAATACCACCTCACCCCATCCACCTCACTCAAATGTAGATATAAACAAATCGGAGATGTGTAAGTTCTATTCAGTTGTGTATACTAAAGTCTTTGAAAATGTAATAAGTTTTATGAAACGCGCTCAAGTGTCGCGTCAGACTAGAAATAAAAATGAATTTTGGAGAATTGATTTTTGAATTAACACCAACAGTGAAAAGAAATGTACGAAAGATCGAGAAAATTCGTGTTAGAATCATTAATCTTACTTTTTCGGTCATATTTAATAATATATATATATATATATATATATATATATATATATATATATATATATATATATATATATATATATATATATATATATATATATATATATATAGTAGGCTGAGAAGTGAGTTCTGGCTACTAGGTACGACATATATATATATATATATATATATATATATATATATATATATATATATATATATATATATATATATATATATATATATATATATATATATATATATCTGGGGCCCTTGTTAATAGGGATAAGTCCTGTCTGATGGGGCTGGGGAGCTGGACCTCCCGTTCAGTGTGGGCGGGGTCGTGGTTTCCAGTGGTCAAGTCGCTTCGGGTTCTCGGAATTACTTGGTTTAGCTCGTATGCCCAATCCTTGGAGTGGAATTGGGATGCAGTGTCTCGGTCGGTTGAGGTGGCGGTTGGTTTGTTATTCTCGCGTCCATTGATGGTTTATCGGCGGGTGATTGTTGTTACTAGTAACAACAATCATTTAAGGGTGTGGTTTTTGGCTCAGTGCTTCCCCCTAGATCGGCGGCGTGCTCATAGGTTGGAGTGCAGAGTCTATCGGTATGTATGGTGTGGGAAGTATCATCCGGTTCGTTGCTCCTCCATGGTTTTGCGGGTGGAGGAGGGGGGGTGTTGGCATTCCTGATGTTTTTACCAAGGCATTGGCTTTGTTTTGTGTGTCGTTGCGTCAGTATTTGGGGGTGGGTGGGGGCCTCGGTGCGCTTGGGATTTATTTCTGTTCTGTTCGGGTTAGCTATTTGCTTGAGTTAGGGGCTGGGTGTGAGGTCGCCTTTTGTACACCTGCTGTGTATTCGTGGGCAGTTGGGATTCTACAGAAGCTCTCTCGTGTTCCTGGGTTTTTGTCCCTGTCGTGTCGGGGGGTTTATGGGGTTCTCCTTCGTCGTGTGAGCCATCGGGTTGAGGGTTTGTTTCCATGCTGGGATTGGGGTGAGTGGGATTTGGTCGGTCTTGGGTGGGCGGCATTTGGCTCCGCAGCAGCGGGAGTTTCTCTTTCGTATGCTGCACGAGTCCTTGCCGTCGAATGATCGTTTGTGTATGCTTGGGTTGCGTTCTTCCGCGATGTGTGCACATTGTGGATTGGTTGAGACGCAGTTACATGTGTTTTATTTTTGTGAGAGGGTACAGGGTTTAGTTGCTTGGTTGCGTGATGTGACTGCAGTGTTCTGTGGGCCCGGATTTCGGGGGGATGTTTTACGGTTCCTGTTTCTTTCGTTTCCTCAGGGCTCCGAGCGGCTTCGGAACACTCTGAGTGTCTTGATTGCGGATTATGTGTTTTGCGTGTGGGTTGGGCGTTTGGAGGGCTACAGGGTTCGCCGGATTCTGTTTTTTTTTGCGGGGGCGTTTGCGTATCACATGGTGGTGGTTGTGGCGTGCTTTTCTGGTGAGGTTTGCTGATTGGTTCCCTGACGCGTATGTTCAGGGTGATGCTTTGGGGTTGGTGGGGGGTCGGGGGTTTGATTAGTGTATTGGTGTGGTGTCGATGGATTTGGGGGGAGGGCTTGTTGGGTCATTTGGGCGTTTGGGTTGTGTGTATTCCCCCTGCCCCCTGAGGGCTTCCTCGGCGGTGCGTTATGTGTGTTTGTCTGCGCTGTGCTTTTGTGTTGCTCCTTGTGTGTGTGTCCTTGTTGTTTGGGTTTGTGTGTGTTTTGTGTTCCTTTGCCGGATCCTGCTTGTTCCGCTGTTTATTTTTTTTGTGTGTGTGCTTGGCTGCAGGAGGCCAGATACAAGGTCTCATCTGGGAGATGAAATATTTCAAGAGTCAGAGAAAGAAAAAGACATGGGGGTTGATATTACGCCAGACCTGTCTCTTGCAGCCCATATCAAGAGGATAACATCAGCGGCATATGCAAGGCTGGCCAATATAAGAACGGCATTCAGAAACTTGTGTAAGGAATCATTCAGAACTTTGTATACCACATATCAATCCTGGAGTATGCAGCCCCAGCATGGAGTCCATATCTAGTCAAGGATAAGACTAAACTGGAGTAGTTTCAAAGGTTTGCCACCAGACTAGTACCCGAGCTGAGAGGTATGGGCTACGAGGAGAGACTACGGGAATTAAACCTCACTTCGCTGGAAGACAGAAAAGTTAGGGGGGACATGATCACCAAATTCAAGATTCTCAAGGGAATAGATAGGCTAGATAAAGACAGTCTATTTAACACAAGGGGCACACGCACTTGGGGACACAGGTGGAAACTGAGTGCCCAACTGAGCCACAGAGATGTTAGAAAAAACTTTTTTAGTGTCAGAGTGGTTGACAAGTGGAATGCATTAGGCAGTGATGTGGTGGAGGCTGACTCCATACACAGTTTTAGGTGTAGATATGATATAGCCCAATAGGCTCAGGAACCTGTACACCTGTTCATTGACGGTTGAGAGGCGGGACCAAAGAGCCAGAGCTCAACCCCCGCAAGCACAACTAGGTGAGTACAACAAGGTGACTAGGTGAGTGCACACATACACTAGGGGACACAAGCGGAAACTGAGTACCCAAATGAGTCACAGGGACGTTAGAAATAACTTTTTCAGTGTCAGAATAGTTAACAGATGGAATTCAATAGACCCAAATTTGGTGGAGACAGAGTCCGCCTAAGCTACTGAACATAGGGAAAGAATACAACAAGACTAGATTTATTCCTCCAAGGAGTGCCGGACCAACCGGGCTGTGGTGGGTATGTGGGCCTGCGGGCCGCTCCAAGCAACAGCCTGGTGGACCAAACTCTCACAAGTCGAGCCTGGCCTCGGGCCGGGCTTGGGGAGTAGAAGAACTCCCAGAACCCCATCAACCAGGTATCAACCAGGTAACAAGAAGTAAATCCAGATGTAATTGGACTCACAGAAACAAAACTCTCAGGAATCATAACAAATACGGTGTTTCCCCAAGGCTACACTGTAATAAGGAAAGAGAGGAAAGGAAGGGGAGGAGGCGGAGTGACTCTACTGATGAGAAAGGAATAGAGATTTGAGGAGATGGTTATTCCGGGCTGTGAAGGGTTCAGCCTGGAAGTTCAGAGATGCCTTTATAACAGGCACTATGACGATGGGAGGACCAAGAGTAGTAATAGCAGTGATATAACCCCACCACCAAATGAAAGAAGATCTAGGCAAGAGTATGGCAGAAACAATATGGCAGTTAAAACTATCATTGAGAGAGCAGCCATTGCTGCCAGTTGAAATCGATCCCATTTGCTCACAATGGGGAACTTTAATCACGGAAGGATAAACTATGAAAACAAGGAACCATATGGAAGTGAGGAAACATGGTGAGCGAAACTGCTGGAGGTAACGAATAGAAACTTTTTAAGTCAGCATGTCAAGGGTCCCACGAGAATGAGAGGCAATGATGAACCAGCAAGACTCGACCTAGTATTCACTCTGAATGATTCAGACATAAGGGAAATCGGGCTTGAAACCCCCGTGGGGATGAGTGATCACAGTGTACTGTTGTTTGAGTATCTGGTCGAAGAAGGGTTAATGTACTCAAGGAAGGGACCAGAAAACAAGAGGTTGGCATTCCGGACGGAAAACTATGAGAAGAGGAGAAAATGCTTAACTGAAATAGTTTGGGAAACAGAGCTCAGAGGAAAGACGGTTCAAGACATGATGGACTACATCACACAGAAGTGTAAGGAGGCAGCAGACAAATTCGTCCCAGTCCAAAAGGAAAAAAAAGGAAATTGAGATGAAAAACCCATGGTTTAATCAGAGTTGTAAGCTAGCAAAGCAACTAAGTAAAAGGGCATGGAGAAACAATAGAAACAACAAAACACTAGAGAGGACAGAAAGATACCAGAGTGCCAGGAATGAAAACGTCAGGGTGAGAAGATAGGTAGAGAGGCAACATGAAAATGACATAGCGCCCAATGCAAAGACTCAACCCAAACTGCTGCATAGCCATATCAGGAGGAAAACAACAGTGAAGGAACAGGTAATGAAACTGAGGATAGGGGCTGAAAGATTTACTACAAACGACAAGGAAGTGTGCGAGGAACTCAGAAAGAAATTCCAGGAAGTCTTCACCTCAGAGCAAGGAGAAGTCCCAGAGATAAGAGAGGGAACATCAAACCAGACACCACTAGAGGAGTTTGTGATAACCAGTGGGGAGGTGAGGAAGTATTTGCTGGATTTAGACGTGACAAAGGCTATAGGCCCGGATGGAATCTCACCATGGATTCTAAAGGAAGGAGCAGAAACTCTGTGCCTGCCACTCTCCATAGTGTACAACAAATCACTGGTAACAAGTGAACTGCCAAAAATATGGAAGTCGGCCAATGTAGTCCCAATATACAAGAAGGGTGATAGGCAGGAGGCACTGAACTACAGGCTAGTGTCCCTAACTTGCATTCCATGCAAGATGATGGAAAAGATTGTGCGAAAAAAGCTAGTGGAACATCTGGTGCAGAAGAACTTTGTAACACAACATCAGCATGGGTTCAGAGATGGCAAATCATGCCAACCAGGATTATTGAATTCTATGACCAGGCAACAAAAATCAGGCAAGAGAGAGAGGGCTTGGCAGACTGCATATTTCTCGACTGCCAGAAAGCTTTTGACACAGTACTACATAAGAGACTAGTGCACAAACTTGAGATGCAGGCATTAGTGAAAGGGAAGGTACTCCACTGGATAAGAGAGTACCTAAGCTACAGGACACATCGAGTCACCGTGCGGGGTGAGGTCTCGGAGTAACGGGGAGTCAGCAGTAGAGTCCCACAGAAATCAGTCCTTGGACCTATACTGTTTCTGATATACGTAAATGATCTCCCAGAAGGAACTGACTTATTCCTCTCGATGTTTGCTGATAATGCAAAAATTATGAGGAGGATTAAAACAGAGGAGAATAGTATGAGGCTACAAGAGGGCCTAGACAAACTGAAGGAATGGTCCGACAAATTGCTACTAAAGTTCAACC
Source organism: Procambarus clarkii (assembly GCF_040958095.1). NCBI lineage: Eukaryota > Metazoa > Arthropoda > Malacostraca > Decapoda > Cambaridae > Procambarus > Procambarus clarkii. The sequence goes on along the minus strand of NC_091216.1, from coordinate 9,174,494 downwards.
TAAGTAAATGTAAGGTAATGAAACTAGAAGGAGGAACTAGGAGGATAGTCTTAGGATACTATATGGGAGATGAAGTCCTTTACGAAACGGACAGAGAGAAGGATCTAGGAGTTGATATCACGCGAACCTGCCTCGTGAAGTCCACATTAAAAGATTAACATCAGCGGTCTATGCGAGGCTGGCTAACATCAGAACTGCTTACAGAAACCCGAGTAAGGAATCCTTCAGAACCTTGTATACCACATATGTAAGGCCAATCCTGGAGTATGCAGCCCCAGCATGGAGCCCGTATCTTGAGGTTATCTTGAGATGATTTCGGGGCTTTTTTTTTTTAGTGTCCCCGCGGCCCGGTCCTCGACCAGGCCTCCACCCCCAGGAAGCAGCCCGTGACAGCTGACTAACACCCAGGTACCTATTTTACTGCTAGGTAACAGGGGCATAGGGTGAAAGAAACTCTGCCCAATGTTTCTTGCCGGCGCCTGGGATCGATCCCAGGACCACAGGATCACAAGTCCAGCGTGCTGTCCACTCGGCCGACCGGCTCCCTAGCTCAAGCACAAGACGAAGCTGGAAAAAGTTTAGAGGTATACCACAAGGCTAGTCCCAGAACTAAGAAGCATGTGTTATGAGGACAGACTACGTGAACTGCACCTCACGTCGCTTGAAGATAGAAGAGCTAGGGGAGACATGATCACCACATACAAAATTCTCAGGGAAATTGACATGGTTATCTTCTTGAGATGATTTCGGGGCTTTAGTGTCCCCGCGGCCCGGTCCTCGACCAGGCCTCCACCCCCAGGAAGCAGCCCGTGACAGCTGACTAACTCCCAGGTACCTATTTACTGCTAGGTAACAGGGGCATTTAGGGTGAAAGAAACTTTGCCCATTTGTTTCTGCCTCGTGCGGGAATCGAACCCGCGCCACAGAATTACGAGTCCTGTGCGCTGTCCACCAGGCTACGAGGCCAGGCCACGAAGGTAGACAAGGATGGATTATTTAACACGGGTGTTACACGCACAAGGGGATACAGGTGGAAGCTGAGTATCAAAATGAGCCACAGAGACATTAGAGAGAACTTTTTTTTGTCAGAGTAGTTAGTAAATGGAATGCAATAGGAAGTGATAGTGTTGGAGGCTGACTCAAATTCAAATTCAAATGTTTATTCAGGTAAAGTACGTACATACAAGGTGTGATACTAACATTGATGGATTTATAGATAGAGCTAGTACATGCAATGCCTAAAGCCACTATGACGCAAAGCATTTCGGCCAGGAAAAACACTAAAGACTAAAACTTAATACTAATTGAGATTAAAGTATAAATTGTGTTGAGAAAATATATAATTAAAAAAGGGGGGAACATGGCAGACTCCATGTCCATAACATGGAGACCCCATGAGTCCATACACAGTTTCAATATAGGTATGACAGATCTCAGTAGGATCAGGAATCTGTACATCAGTTGATTGACAGATGAGAGACGGGACAAAAGAGCCAAAGCTCAACCCCCGCAACTACAACTAGGTGAGTACACAATCGTGTTGGATGGACGTGGGTTAGGAGCTTCTGAGTTACTAGTGAAGTGGGAGGGATAACCAGGCTACTTCGAAGTGAAAAAGTGTATACGAGTGAATGAAAAACTTGGAATTTGACTCAAATCATAAGGAAGTAAAGAAAAAAAAGTAGAAATAGCATAATTGAAAATAGGTGCTGAAAGCATTTTGGCAGTATGAGGTAGTGGAACAAACCTCACTCTCACTGTGACCTCACAGTCTCAATCTGTGACCGGCGTGACCTCACCCCGGCAGCAACACTTGGTACACCACAAGGGGAGACAGACGCCTGGAGACTCACTCGGCCATATTGTATATAACAGATCGGTAAGGTACTTGGAACGCCTGTGGGTAAGGTTGTTTATAGCAATGACTAGATCAGTATTATGAATGAAGAAGTGGATAGGTTTGTGGAAGAGCTGATCGGGAAATTTGTAGAGAAGAGGGATGTTTGGATAGAGGATCTAATCCAAGGGATTAAAAGTGAGATCCTTAATAAAATTCAGGACGAGGTTCAGTGACAAAAACAAGAGCTTATGGACAATATTCAGGAAGAAATCAGAAAGAGCAGGGTTGCATGGGACGTGAAATAACTAGGCATGCAACTGAATTTGGCAGGAATAAGGGAAGCATAGCAAAGGAAGGGGGAATAGTGGGGGAGAGAGTAGCAAGTGTGGGAGGGGATGGGGGTATCCAGTGTAGGGGCGACCAGCATGAGAGTGCTTCACTTAGAAGGCGGTCAATCATACTCCATGGATTACTCGAAGCTAAGGTATCATCGAGGCAGGAAAGAATGGAGATTGAAGATTTTGACTTACGTGGGATCTTGAGAAATATTAGCGCCGAGATGGCAGGGAATGAGGTGGAAATCCGCCGCCGGATTGGGCCTTACAACTGTAACAAGAAACGACCTGTCCAGGTACAGTACACTAATGAAGAGGCAGTGGATTACATACTGCAACACAAACATTTACTCAGAGGTAGCGAAAACTATTACAACGTGTATATTGACAGATACTTGACAAAAGATGAACAGATTGCCCACAGGGTGAGCCGACCTGGATGCCACAACTCTACCCATTCGAGTGTAGTTACCCACACCACCCTAGCTAACAACCCCACAACTCCTTCCCAAGTCACACTCTCCCAAATCTGCCCTCCCATCCCTCACCCCTGCTTATCACCCCAACAACTCCCCTGTCCCCTCTGACCCCATTGCATTCAATTCGATCTGCTTCATCCCACCTTCCAATGACCCCCTCATCATCTCAACCCCCAAAACCTGCCCAGCCCTCACCCCTCCTCTGCCTCCCTTCTTCCATATGACCCACTACTCTTGCGACCCCCCCCCCCACTTCTTCCTCCATTTCCTTCTTCCCCCCCTTCTGCCCCAATGCCCATGCCTACCCCCTGAGTCCCCCCACCCCGACTATCCTTCTCAACCCTAATCTCTCAACCTCTATCTGACTCTTAATCTCAAACTACCTCTCAACCCCCTATGTCTCTCAGACCCTCCCAAATTTTCAAACACAGCATGCCCTTCCTACTCCAGACCTACCTACCCAGATATTCCTACTTACCTTCCTAGATGCTCAGCCCCCATTCGCCCCCCCCACACACACCCAGACACCCCCCTCCGAGACCTTATTCATCCCCCAGACACCCCCAGATCCCCCCACACACCCTCATATTTCCCCAGACCCCCAGAGAATAGGTGAACTCTGGTACCAAAGTTTCCAAGAAGAGTCTCAAGGTTTGGTACACCAATACTGATGGGGTAACTAATAAAGCAGAAGAGGTAAAAGAAAGTGTTAGTGAGGCAGATCCTGACATAGTTGCAATAGTAGAAACTAAAATAAATGGCATGATATCGGATGCAATCTTCTCAGAGGGGTTCCAGGTGATAAGAAAAGAAAGGACACAGAGACAAGGAGGGGAAGTGGCACTTCTAATAAAGCGGAAATGGAAAGTTGAAGACCAGGAAAATCGAGGTACCAATGAGAGCACAAGCCCCATACATGAAACTCTGACAGCAGATGGGAGGAAGATTGTCATCTTGGTAATCTACAATCCCCCCCCCCCCACCAAACAGTAGAAGACCCAGGCAGGAGTATGATAACAACAACAAGGCATGTATAGATGAACTGCAGAGGGCAGCAACATTAGCTAAAAGAATGAGAACGAAACTGCTGGTCAAAGGGGGGACCTAAATCATGGAGAGGTAAATTGAGAGAGGTAAATCAAGGAATCCCCATGACGGGGAAGAAACGTGGAGATCAAAGTTAATAGATGTTATAGACAGAAATTTCCTACCACAACATGTGAAGGAAGACACATGGGAAAGAGGAGGGTATACACCGAGCCCATTAGACCTGATTTTCACCCAGAACGTAGAAGACATCGAGAATTTGGAACATAAAATATTTCTAGGGGCCAGTGACCATTGTGTATTAGTCTTTAACTACATGATGGAACTCAAACTTGTGACCAAGGGACAAGAGGTCTGAAAAAAAGAGTTGACTTCAAGAAAGGGGTCTACAGGAGGATAATGGACTATCTGGGAGAAATGCAGTGAGAGGAAGAAATTAGAGGAAAAACAGTCCAAGATATGATGGACCTAGTCACACGGAAATACCAGGAGGCCGAAGAGAGATTTATACCAACAGTAAAGGAAAAAAGTAAGAGGAAATATAATAACCCATGGTTTAATAGACAGTGTCAGGAAGCAAAACTGAGAAGCAGGAGGGAGTGAAGGAATTACAGAAGACAAAGGACAGAGGACAACAGGATAAGATGCAACAGAGCTAGGAACGATTACATTAACATAAGAAAAGCATCGGAAAGAAATTATAAGAATGATATTGCGATCAAAGCGAAACAGCAACCTAAATTACTACACAGCTATATAAGAAGAAAAAGTCGGTGAATGACCATGTGACAAGACTATAGAAAACAAAGGGGCATATACAGAAAGTGTATATATTTCGTTGTCACTTTCTGAGAAGGAAATCTGCGAGGCACTAAATGCCAGATTCCATGGAGTGTTTAAAACCGAGCCTGGGCAGCTCCCTTTGTTAGAAGAGATTACCCTAGATGAAAGACTATCAGATATAGAGATGCCAACAGAGGAGGTAGTGAAACAGTTGACAATACTGAATGCAACTAAAGCAGTTGGAACAGACAAAGTATCACCGTAGATACTAAAAGAGGCAGTGTAGGCCCTCAGCGTGCCTCTGGCAATGATCTTTAATGAGTCACTTATGTCGGGAGAATTGCCTGATTGCTGGAAGAGGGCATATGTTATACCGATTTTCAAGAAAGGTGATGGAGAGGAGGCACTTAACTATAGACCTGTATCACTGACAAGCATCCCCTGTAAAATACTTGAAATAATTATTAGGCTACGACTGGTTGCACACCTAGAGAACATTAGGTTTGTAAACAAACATCAAGAAGGGTTCTGGACAGGGAAATCTTGCCTAACAAACCTTTTGGAATTCAATGATAAAATAACAAGGATAAGGCAGGACAGAGAAGGTTGGGCAGACTGCATATTTCTGGACTGACAAAAAGCCTTTGATACAGTACCACACACGAGACTGCTATTCAAGCTTGAGAGGCAGGCGGGAGTGAGTGGAAAGGCCGTATTATGGGTTAGGAGCTACCTAACAGGAAGGAGACAGAGGGTTACGGTATTGGGCAAGAAGACGGACTGGCAAACAGTAACGAGTGGAGTACCTCAAGGATCGGTGCTGGGACCAATTTTATTTTTAATATACGTTAACGACATGTTTACAGGAGTAGAAGCCTACATGTCGATGATGCAAAGTTGATGGGAAAAGTTGTGACAGATGAAGATTGTAGAATCCTCCAAGAGAACTTGAAGAGGTTGCAGAGATGGTCAGAGAAATGGCTACTGGAGTTCAACACGAGCAAATTTAAAGTATGGAAATGAGACTAGGTAATAGAAGACCAAAGAGACAGTACACAATGAAGGGGAACTGCCTACCTGTGACGACACAAGAAAGAGACCTGTGCTTGGACGTAACACCTAATCCTACTCCTGAGGCACATATAAAAAAGGATATCGACAGCAGCGTACTCTACACTGGCAAAAGTTAAAACATTATTCAGGAACCTAAGTAAGGAGGCATTTAGGGCACTTTACACTGTCTACGTGAGGCCAGTCTTAGAATATGCCGCCTCATCATGGAGTCCCCACCTGAAGAAATACATAAGGAAACTGGAAAAGGTTCAAAAGTTTGCAACGAGACTCGTCCCAGCGTTACGAGGGATAGGGTATGAAGAGGACCTGAAGGAACTGAGCCTTACAACACAATAAAAAAGAAGGGAGAGGAGGGATATGATTGGAACGCATAAAATAATCAGGGGGGATTGACAGAGTGGACATTGTAACAGAACGAGGGGACATGGGTGTAAGCTGGAAACGCAGATGAGTCACAGAGATGTTCGGAAATTTTCTTTTAGTTTGAGAGTAGTGGAAAATTGGAATGCACTTTAAGAGCAGGGGGCGGAAGCAAATTCTATTCATAACTTTAAAACTAAATATGATTGGTAAATAGGTCCGGAATCATTGCTGTAAACACCCGATGTCTCGAAAGGCGGGATCCAAGAGTCAATGCTCGATCCTGCAGACACAAATAGGTGAGTACAAATAGATGAGTACACACAGACACACACACACACACACACACACACACACACACACACACACACACACACACACACACACACACACACACGCACACACACACACACACACACACACACACACACACACACACACACACACACACACACACACGGAGAACTGCCCAGTTGCTGGAAGGAGGCAAATGTCGTACCGATTTTCAAAAAGGGTGATAGGGAGGAGGCACTTAACTACAGACCCGTATCACTGACAAGCATCCCCTGCAAAATACTTGAAAGAATAATTAGGCTAAGACTTGTTGAGCACCTGGAGAGCATTGGGTTTGTAAACAAGCACCAACATGGGTTCTGGACAGGGAAATCATGCCTAACAAACCTTTTAGAATTCTATGATAAAGTAACAAGGATAAGGCAGGACAGAGAAGGCTGGGCAGACTGCATATTTCTTGACTGCCAAAAGGCCTTTGATACGGTACCGCACATGAGACTGCTATACAAACTTGAGAGGCAGGCAGGAGTAAGCGGAAAGGCCCTAGTATGGGTGAAGAACTACCTAACAGGAAGGAGCCAGAGGGTAATGGTAAGGGGCGAAAAGTCGGACTGGCGAACAGTAACAAGTGGAGTACCTCAAGGATCGGTGCTGGGACCAATCCTCTTTCTAATTTATGTAAATGATATGTTTACAGGAGTGGAATCATACATGTCAATGTTTGCAGATGACGCAAAATTAATGAGAAGAGTTGTGACAGACGAGGATTGTAGGATCCTCCAAGAGGACTTAAACAGGCTGCAGAGATGGTCAGGGAAATGGCTACTGGAGTTTAACACCAGTAAATGTAAAGTTATGGAAATGGGATCAGGTGACAGGAGACCAAAGGGACAGTACACAATGAAGGGGAACAGCCTACCTGTAACGATTCGAGAAAGAGACCTGGGAGTGGATGTGACACCTAATCTAACTCCTGAGGCACATATAAATAGGATAACGACAGCAGCGTACTCTACACAGGCGAAAATTAGAACTTCATTCAGAAACCTAAATGAGGAAGCTTTTAGGGCGCTTTACACTGCCTACGTGAGACCCGTCTTAGAGTATGCCGCGCCATCATGGAGCCCCCACCTGAAGAAACACACAAAGAAACTGGAGAAGGTTCAGAGGTTTGCGACGAGGCTTGTCCCAGAGCTACGAGGGATGGGATATGAAGAGCGGCTGAAGGAACTGAACCTTACGACACTAGAGAAAAGAAGGGAGAGAGGAGATATGATAGGGACATATAAAATACTCAGGGGAATTGACAAAGTGGAAATAGATGAAATGTTCACACGTAATAATAACAGAACGAGGGGACATGGGTGGAAACTGGAAACTCAGATGAGTCACAGAGATGTTAGGAAGTTTTCTTTTAGCGTGAGAGTAGTAGAAAAATGGAATGCACTTGGGGAACAGGTTGTGGAAGCAAATACTATTCATACTTTTAAAACTAGGTATGATAGGGAAATGGGACAGGAGTCATTGCTGTAAACAACCGATAGCTAGAAAGGCGGGATCCAAGAGTCAATGCTCGATCCTGCAAGCACATATAGGTGAGTACATATAGGTGAGTACACACACACACACACACACACACACACACACACACACACACACACACACACACACAGAAGAATCCATGGTATAATAGGGCATGTATGGAAGCGAAGAAACTGAACAAAAGGGCGTGGAGGAACTTCCGGAATAACAGAACACCAGAAAGTAGAGAGAGATACCAGAGAACCAGGAATGAGTACGTCAGGGTGAGAAGAGAAGCAGAGAAAAGTTTTGAAAATGATATAGCAAACAAAGCCAAGACCGAACCAAAGCTACTCCACAGTCACATCAGAAGGAAAACAACAGTAAAAGAACAGGTATTGAAACTTCGAACACGCGAGGACAGGTATACAGAGAATGACAGAGAGGTGTGTGAAGAACTCAACAAGAGGTTCCAGGAGGTCTTCACAATAGAACAAGGTGAGGTCACTGTGCTAGGAGAAAGGAAGGTAAACCAGGCGGCCTTGGAAGAGTTCGAAATTACGAGAGAGGAGGTCAAGAGACACCTGCTGGATCTGGATGTTAGAAAGGCTGTTGGTCCAGATGGGATCTCCCCATGGATACTGAAAGAGTGTGCAGAGGCACTTTGCTTGCCACTCTCCATAGTGTATAGTAAGTCACTGGAGACGGGAGACCTACCAGAAATATGGAAGACGGCGAATGTGGTCCCAATATACAAAAAGGGCGACAGGCAAGAGGCTCTGAACTACAGGCCAGTGTCCTTGACTTGTATACCATGCAAGGTGATGGAGAAGATCGTGAGAAAAAACCTGGTAACACATCTGGAGAGAAGGGACTTCGTGACAAATCGCCAACATGGGTTCAGGGAGGGTAAATCTTGCTTTACATGCTTGATTGAATTCTACGATCAGGTGACAAAGATTAAGCAAAAAAGAGAGGGCTGGGCGGACTGCATTTTCTTGGATTGTCGGAAAGCCTTTGACACAGTACCGCATAAGAGGCTGGTACATAAGCTGGAGAGACAGGCAGGTGTAGCTGGTAAGGTGCTCCAGTGGAAAAGGGAGTATCTAAGCAATAGGAAGCAGAGAGTTACGGTGAGGGGGTGAGACCTCCGATTGGCGTGAAGTCACCAGTGGAGTCCCACAGGGCTCTGTACTTGGTCCTATCTTGTTTCTGATATATGTAAATGATCTCCCAGAGGGTATCGATTCATTTCTCACAATGTTTGCGGATGATGCTAAAATTATGAGAAGGATTAAAACAGAAGAGGACTGTTTGAGGCTTCAAGAAGACCTAGACAAGCTGAAGGAATGGTCGAACAAATGGTCGTTAGAGTTTAACCCAACAAAATGTAATGTAATGAAGATAGGTGTAGGGAGCAGGAGGCCAGATACAAGGTATCATCTGGGAGAGGAAATTCTTCAGGAGTCAGAGAAGGAAAAAGACTTGGGGGTTGATATCACGCCAGACCTGTCTCCTGCAGTACATATCAAGCGGATAACATCAGCGGCATATGCCAGGCTGGCCAACATACGAACGGCATTCAGAAACTTGTGTAAAGAATCATTCAGAACTTTGTATACCACATATGTCAGGCCAATCCTGGAGTATGCAGGCCCAGCATGGAGTCCATATCTAGTCAAGGATAAGACTAAACTGGAAAAGGTTCAAAGGTTTGCCACCAGACTAGTACCCGAGCTGAGAGGTATGAGCTACGAGGAGAGACTACGGGAATTAAACCTCACTTCGCTGGAAGACAGAAGAGTTAGGGGGGACATGATTACCACATTCAAGATTCTGAAGGGAATTGATTGGGTAGATAAAGACAGTCTATTTAACTCAAGGGGAACACGCACAAGGGGACACAGGTGGAAACTGAGTGCCCAAATGAGCCACAGAGATATTAGAAGGAACTTTTTTAGTGTCAGAGTGGTTGACAAATGGAATGCATTAGGAAGTGATGTGGTGGATGCTGACTCCATACACAGTTTCAAGTGTAGACATGATAGAGCCCGATAGGCTCAGGAATCTGTACACCTGTTGATTGACGGTTGAGAGGCGGGACCAAAGAGCCAGAGCTCAACCCCCCGCAAACACAACTAGGTGAGTAACTAGGTGAGTACATACTAAATTGTTGCATAGCCACATCAGGAGAAAAACAACAGTAAAGGAACAGGTTATGAAATTAAGGATAGGGGCGGAAGGATTAACTACAAATGACAAGGAAGTGTGTGAGGAACTGAATAAGAAATTCCAGGAGGTCTTCACCTTAGAGCAAGGAGAAATACCATAGATAAGTGAGGGAATAGCTAACCAGGAACCACTGGAAGAGTTTGAGATTACCAGCAGGGAAGTACGGAAATGTTGGATGTGACAAAGGCTATAGGCCCAGATGGAATCTCTCCTTGGGTACTACAGGAAGGAGCAAAAGAACTGTGCCTACCATTCTCCATAGTGTATAACAAATCACTGGCAACAGGGGAACTGCCAGATATTTGGAAAGCAGCTAACGTAGTCCCGATATACAAGAAAGGGGATAGACAGGAGGCACTGAACTACAGGCCAGTGTCCCTAACCTGCATACCATGCAAGCTGATGGAGAAGATTGTGCGAAAAAATCTAGTGGAGCATCTGGAGCGAAGGAACTTTGTAGCACAGCATCAGCATGGGTTCAGGGATGGCAGGTCCTGCCTCACAGGGTTACTTGAATTCTACCACCAGGAAACAAAATTAAGGCAATAAAGAGAAGGGTGGGCAGACTGCATATTTTTGGATTGTCAGAAAGCCTTTGATACAGTGCCACACAAGAGGCTAGTGCGAAAGTTGGAGATGCAGGCTGGAGTGAAAGGGAAGGTACTCCATTGGATAAAGGAGTACCTAAGCAACAGGAGACAACGAGTCTGTGTGAGGGGTGAGGTCTCAGATTGGCGAGACGTTACAAGTGGAGTCCCGCAGGGGTCAGTCCTTGGACCTATACAGTTTCTGGTATATGTAAATGATCTCCCAGAGGGTATAGATTCGTTTCTCTCAATGTTTGCCGACGATGCAAAAATTATGAAGAGGATTGAAACAGAGGATGATAATAGGAGGCTACAAGATGAGTTAGACAGACTGAGTGAATGGTCCAACAAATGGCTGTTGAATTTCAACCCGAGTAAATGCAAAGTAATGAAACTAGGCAGTGGAAACAGAGGCCAGACACAGGATACAGAATAGGAGATGAAATACTTAATGAAACAGACAGAAAGAAAGATCTAGGAGTTGATATCACACCAAACCTGTCTCCTGAAGCCCACATAAAGAGAATAACGTCTGCGGCATATGTGAGGCTGGCTAACATCAGAACAGCGTTCAGGAACCTGTGTTAGGAATCATTCAGAATCTTGTACACCACATATGTAAGACCAATCCTGGAGTATGCGGCCCCAGCATGGAGCCCGTACCTTGTCAAGCACAAGACAAAGCTGGAAAAAGTCCAAAGGTATGCTACTAGACTAGTCCCAGAACTAAGAGGCATGAGTTATGAGGAAAGGCTGCGGAAAATGCAACTTACGACACTGGAAGACAGAAGAATAAGGGGGGACATGATCACAACCTACAAAATCCTCAGGGGAATCGACCGGGTAAACAAGGATGAACTATTCAACGCTGGAGGGACGCGAACAAGGGGACACAGGGGAAGCTGAGTACCCAAATGAGCCACAGAGACATTAGAAAGAACTTTTTCAGTGTCAGAGTGGTTAGTAAATGGAATGCACTAGGAAGTGATGTGGTGGAGGCTGACTCCATACACAGTTTCAAATGTAGATATGATAGAGCCCAGAAGGCTCAGGAATCTGTACACCAGTTGATTGACGGTTGAGAGGCGGGACCAAAGAGCCAGAGCTCAACCCCCGCAAACACAACTAGGTGAGTACAACTAGGTGAGTACACACACATATTAATAGGTAATAGGTGAGTACACACACACACACACACACACATACACATCACTCACGTAACCAACAATTACATCCAGGAATTACACTAAATCATCCATGAAGTTACACGAAAGTGTTTAAAGTTTAAATATATTATTTTTGATATGTTTAGTATATATTTAAAGTACTATTATAATATATTGTTATAGGGTGTCAAACGTGTTTACTGGTTTTATTCAATACGTGTAAACTTACATAAAGAATATCGTCATAAGGAAGATTCATTCATCAGTATGCCCAGGTTCTGACGTTGTTCACGGCTCACAGATGTGGCCAGCAGCTGCGTCATAATCATGGGGGCAGGTGAGGGAGGAAGTGCTCTTCAGAAAGGGAAAATTGATGAAAACAAGTAATAGAAGGAGAGAGGAAGTAATAATTACTGATGGAGTGAAGACTGGAGGAAGGGTGAGAGATGTAGGGATGTAGAGAAAGAGCGAGAGAAAGTTATAGCAAACTAAAGCAAGGGCAGATGGGTAGAAGGGTGATAAGGATGCATTTATACTAGCCCTGGTCAGAGACCAGGCCGCGGGGACCTTGACCCCCGGAACCAACACAAGGTAACCCTCAGCTTTAACACAAAGCAGAGTGTTAGTACAGATATAATTATGTCTGAGTGGGAGACTGTTGTACAAGCTGGGACCGTACGTGTGAAGACCAGTACTGCAGAAGAGGATTAAAGGAGCCTCAGACTTCAACCAGAAAAGGAGGAAAACCCCAGAGTAGACATAACCCAAAATCATTTAACAGAAGCAAATTTTAGCAGAGTTACGATAGCAGCATATGTCATGTTGTCCACTGGGGAGGGTTCCGGTAGTACACTCGGGTTCGTTCTCGACGCACAATCGAGAATTCCGGATAGAATTCACGGCCGGGACAGAAATTATTGGGCACATTTCTTTTCACGTAATGCATCTGTTCACTTAGCAATGACTAGGTTTTCAGGAGTTAGTCAGCTTGTTGTAGGGTTGCATCCGGGGTGAGGTCAGGAAATCGGCAAACTATCAACCACTATGTGATGTGTAAGGGGTACAGTACCACCCTCTGGATGGTTATGAGGTACACTACTATCAACGGGATGTGTATGAGGTACACTACTATCAACGGGATGTGTATGAGGTACACTACTATCAACGGGATGTGTATAAGGTACACTACTATCAACGGGATGTGTATGAGGTACACTACTATCAACGGGATGTGTATGAGGTACACTACTATCAACGGGATGTGTATGAGGTACACTACTATCAACGGGATGTGTATGAGGTACACTACTATCAACGGGATGTGTATGAGGTACACTACTATCAACGGGATGTGTATGAGGTACACTACTATCAACGGGATGGGAATGGGGTACACTACCACCCACAAGTTGGATATGGGGAATGCTAAAACCAACGGAATGTGTATAGATTAAACTGACACCCACGGGATGGGTATGAAGTAAACTAACATCCAAGAGATGGGTATGGGGGTACACGACCACTTACAGGATGATGAGGGGTAAACTACCACCAACGGGATGGGCATGAGTTAAATCCTACCCTAGTTGTAACCTACAGGAAGCGTATGAGGTACACTACCATCAACATGATATGTATGAGGTACACAACCATCCACATGATATGTATGAGGTACACCACCATCCACATGATATGTATGAGGTACACCACCATCCACATGATATGTATGAGGTACACCACCATCCACATGATATGTATGAGGTACACCACCATCCACATGATATGTATGAGGTACACCACCATCCACATGATATGTATGAGGTACACCACCATCCACATGATATGTATGGGGTACACCACCATCCACATGATATGTATGAGGTACACCACCATCCACATGATATGTATGGGGTACACCACCATCCACATGATATGTATGAGGTACACCACCATCCACATGATATGTATGGGGTACACCACCATCCACATGATATGTATGAGGTACACCACCATCCACATGATATGTATGAGGTACACTACCATCCACATGATATGTATGAGGTACACCACCATCCACATGATATGTATGAGGTACACCACCATCCACCAGATGTGTATGGGGTGAACTACGACACACCGGATGTGAATGGAATACACTACCATACTTCCATATATAATTATACAACATGTGCAATAATGTACAATTTGCACAATTATAACACATCTTTCATAAATATTACACAACTTGCATAAATGTAATCAAATACCTATTCAGCAAAAATACATACAATACATAACTACCCAAATACCTAAAATACACAACTAACACAATTCACACTATGCTATTACACCATATACACAATTAATACACAACTGGCCCAAATATATTAATACACAACTTGCATAAATACCTGCAGAAAATCAGTGGTAGAAATTGATATGGGTGTTTCATTAGCAGTAACAAAGAGAATCCTTAAACAAATATCTAATGAAGATCTCACAGACCTAACAAATTCTCAAAGACCGGAAAATTGTAGCATTAAATATTATGATAGATATCGTGAGGAGACATTCACATATGGGACTAATAGAACAAGAACCCGGCAATGTGATGTTATAGTGGCCAGAATACGCCTGGGATATAGACGTATCTGGCACCTTTCTCAAAACCCGAATGTCGAGTACACAATGTGTCAACTTCGTGAACGAAAAAACATGCACTCTCTTGAACATTATGTTGTAGAATGTCCCATATTGACTGACTTTCGCCCTCCTGGGCTAAGATATGCTGAACTGTGTAATTACTATATGAGTACTGGAACACTTGATGATATATTGGACTTGTACCCAAGATTAACCATGTAATGTATCAATTATATAATGTATGTATGTGATGTAACTATATAACCTGAGCTTGTAAAAGCACCTTCATCACCTTCAGTGATTAAGTGCTTAATTGCACACTAGTTTCTCTATCAGCTATCTCAATCTGTCAGAGTAAAAGAGACAAATGTATATGAATGCATGTGTGTGTATATATGTATGTGTACATGTATGTATATATGTATGTGTACATATATATGTGTGTGTGTGTTTGTATATGTATGTGTATAAAGTATTCTGGTTAGCATTGTAAATGTGTGGCCACGTTTGTGGTAGAAAATAATAATAAAAAAAAGCACATACATTAAATACACAACTACACAATTCCCACAAATACACTTAAAAGACAGATATAATTATTAATCAACGTGCACAATTATAATCATTGTGCTATTTGTACAAATACAAATTATACTATAGGGGTAATTAATAATTATACGGGTGAATTAGAGTTAATTAGGTTATGTTAGGATAACATGTGAAAATATACTCCTATCGTAAATATATAGTATAAATTCGAGGTAAGGGGGGGGGTCTAAACCTTCTAGTTAGCGGTTAAGATAAGGAAAATTGGGTTATGGTAATTGTATAGGTATAGTGAGTCATATCCCTTTCTGAAAAAAATGTCTTGTAAAACGGAGTTCAGATCCAGGTATATATGGTTAGGTAAGGATAAGAATGGTTAAGTTTAACTGATGTAGAGAAAATTCGCATTTTTAACACATTTTCCTTTACCCTCCCTGGTAATAGAGGTTAGGTTGTGTATGGTTGTATTGATGTGAAAAAAGGCAAAAAAAAAAAATAACATGGTTAAGAATATGATGCGATATTGAACCAAAATCCAAGTATCAGAGGTTTGGTCCAGGACAGTTGTGTTGATGCACAAACAATACTTTCCTTCCCTCAAAATACGATACATTGAAGTTAAGTAAGAGAGTTAGGTGCAGGGTGGCTGGTTATCTTGAGATATCTTCTTGAGGTTATCTTGAGATGATTTCGGGGCTTTAGTGTCCCCGCGGCCCGGTCCTCGACCAGGCCTCCACCCCCAGGAAGCAGCCCGTGACAGCTGACTAACACCCAGGTACCTATTTTACTGCTAGGTAACAGGAGCATAGGGTGAAAGAAACTCTGCCTATTGTTTCTCGCCGGCGCCTGGGATCGAACCCAGGACCACAGGATCATAAGTCCAGTGTGCTGTCCGCTCGGCCGACCGGCTCCCTGCTGAGTTGATGTGTAAAAACAAAACACTAACCCAACAATATAGCTACAATATTGAACATAAATCCAAGGTAAAGAGGCGAGGGACAATTAGGATTATATCCAAAAACATCACTTTCTTTGAATATGGATACAATGTTCAACAAAGATAAAAGCAGGTTAGGCACAGTGCGTTAGGTTCATATACGAAATCAAACACTTTTCTGAGTATATGTCGTATCAGAGGTTAAGTCCAAGGTGGTTGAGTCGTGGCAATATGAGGAAAATACCTAGCAACAACACCCTTCTAATAATAATAATATTTTAGCAAAATTAGCTGTAATCGAGGGTGGAATGGACGTTGAAAGCAGACATTCACAGCTTTAACAGTTAACTCACACTCTTTGTATGATGTGTTTAGGTATATTTAGTAGAATTTGGGGTTTCGTTGGGATAATTTGGATGAATTTAACTAATGTTGTGTTAGGATAAGATAGGTTAGGTTTGGTTTAGTAAAATTAATGATAGAAAACACATCTGGATATTGAAAATAGTTAGAGGGACACAGCACTAGCTCTATGAAATGGTCTTTGGATCTAGGTATGTTATACTAAGACTGGATGTCGGATACCGAAAATAAACATTCAATTTAGAAGGAATAGGTGAAAACTTGGGGTAAAATGGACTTTGACAATGCTATGATACTAAACATTTTGGGTATATTTGGTGTAAATTGTCTTAAATTAGGTTCAATTTTGGTGGGACAGCATACATTTCCCCAACTTTAACCCTTAAGCTGCTAAGGAGTCTTGAGGAGATTTACACCCTTACCTTGAGGTTACCTTGAGGTGCTTCAGGGGCTTAGCGTCCCCGCGGCCCGGTCGTCGACCAGCCCTCCTGGTTGCTGGACTGATCAACCAGGCTGTTGGACGCGGCTGCTCGCAGCCTGACGTATGAGTCACAGCCTTTTTTGATCAGGTATCCTTTGGAGGTGCTTATCCAGTTCTCTCTTGAACACTGTGAGGGGTCTGCCAGTTATGACCCTTATGTGTAGTGGAAGCGTGTTGAACAGTCTCGGGCCTCTGATGTTGATAGAGTTCTCTCTCAGAGTACCTGTTGCACTTGTGCTTTTCAACGGGGGTATTCTGCACATCCTGCCATGTCTTCTGGTCTCATGTGATGTTATTTCTGTGTGCAGGTTTGAGATCAACCCCTCAATTATTTTCCACGTGTAAATTATTATGTATCTCTCCCGCCTGCGCTCAAGAGAGTACAGATTTAGGCTCTTTAGTCTGTCCCAGTAATTTAGATGTTTTACTGAGTGGATTCTAGCAGTAAAGGATCTCTGCACGCTCTCCAGGTCCGCAATTTCTCCAGCTTTGAAATGGGCTGTCATTGTGCAGCCGTACTCCACTCTAGAGAGCACAAGCGTTTTGAAAAGTATCATCATCGGTATAGCATCTCTAGTGTGAAAGGTTCTTGTTATCCAACCTGTCATTTTTCTTGCAGTTGTGACTGCTACTTTATTGTGTTCTTTAAAGGTAAGGTCTTCCGACATTAGTACACCCAGATCCTTTACATTGCCTTTTCGTTCTATGTTATGATTTGCTTGAGTTTTGTACGTGGTTTCCGTTTTTATATTTTCATTTTTTCCGTAGCGCATGAGCTGAAACTTATCTTCGTTAAATACCATATTATTTTCTGTAGCCCATAGAAAGACCTGATCTACATCTGATTGGAGGTTTGCCGTGTCCTCTATGTTGCCTACTCTCATGAAGATCCTAGTGTCATCCGCAAAGGATGATACAGTGCTATAGGTTGTGTTCTTGTCTATGTCCGATATGAAGATGAGAAAAAGTACTGGAGCAAGCACAGTACCCTGGGGAACTGAGCTCTTCACGGTTGATGGGCTGGATTTTATTTTGTTGACTAATACACATTGGGTTCTGTTAGTCAGGAAATTGTAGATCCAACTGCCTATTTTTCCGGTAATTCCTTTTGAACGCATTTTATGTGCAATAACACCATGGTCACATTTATCAAAAGCTTTTGCGAAATCTGTGTAAATTACATCAGCGTTTTGTTTGTCTTCCATAGCATTTAATGCCATATCATAGTGGTCCAGCAACTGCAACAGGCAAGAGCGCCCTGTTCTGAAACCATGTTGTCCGGGGTTATGGAGATGCTGTGATTCCATGTATTTTGTGATCTTACTTCTTAGCACTCTCTCCAAAAATTTTATGATGTGCGATGTTAGTGCTATCGGTCTGTAATTTTTTGCCTCTGCCTTATTTCCTCCTTTATGGAGTGGTGCTATCTCTGCTGTTTTTAGTATGTCAGGGATAACGCCAGTATCTAGGCTTTGTCTCCACAGAATGTGGAGGGCCTGCGATAGTGGTTTTTTACAGTTCTTTATGAATATGGAGTTCCAAGAATCCGGGCCAGGTGCTGAGTGCATAGGCATACTGTTTATGGCTTCTTCAAAATCTAGTGGGAATAGGGTGACATCTGATATATGATTTGATGTTGGTATCATATCCATGAAAAATTCATTTGGGTTATCAATCTTTAGTAAGTTTAGTAGCTCGCTGAAAACAGAGTCGTACTGCTTCCTCAGTAACTCGCTCATTTCTTTGTTGTCATCGGTGAAAGTTCCATCTCCCTTTCGCAGGGGCCCGATACTAGATGTGGTTTTTTATCTTGATTTTGCATAGGAGAAACAATATTTCGGATTTCTCTCTATTTCACTGATGGCCTTTTGCTCTCTTTGCCTCTCCTGGGTTTTGTATGATTCTTGTAGCTTGAGTTCAATTGTTTCTATTTCTCTACATAACCTTCTTCGCCGTTCTTGAGATAGGGTGCGACTCTCAAGTTGTTCCGCAATTCGTTTTCTTCGCCTATATAGGGATCGACGTTACCGTTAAAATCTGCATATCTTTCTCTTTTTTCTTAGGGGTATGTGGTTTGAACATATTTATAGTGCTACTGAGCTTATTTTTCCCAGGCACTGGTTCAGGTTTGCATTTTCTAGCTAATCTTCCCAGTTTATTTCTGTGAAGTCCTGGTTTATTTGCTCTCAGTTTATCTGTTTATTAATGAAGTTGAATTTGTTGAAATCTCCTCCACCGGGAATCTGGACTGGTTTTGAAGGTCTATTCCCCATGGTTGTCAGAACTTCAATTAAGTTGTAATCTGAGTAACAGGTATTTGTAATCATTATGTTCCCGATAAATTCATCATTATTAGTGAAAATGAGGTCCAGCGTGTTCTCCTTCCTAGTTGGTTCTACTATTTGCTGGTTTAAGGCAAACCTGTCGCACATCCGTAGCAGGTCATTTGCATGTGCCTGTTCATTTTGGCTACTACCTGGTACTCCTTCTGATATTACTGTATTAGCCAGGTGCTTCCATTTCAGGTGCCGTAGGTTGAAGTCCCCAAGCAGGATGATGTTCGGAGCTGGATTTGTGAGGTTTTCCAAGCAGTGTTCTATTTTCATTAGTTGGTCTTTAAACTGCTGAGGGTTTGCCTCCGGTGACTTATATCCAAGGACAATAACTACATTTAGGATCTCTATTTTGATTATCAGCACTTCCACCATAACATTTGAGGTGTTTAGCAGCTCAGTACAGATGAGTGTGTCTTTGATGTAGAGGCTGACCCCACCCTGAAGCCGGTGTTTCCTATCACATCTGAAAAGATTGTACTCTGAGATCCATATTTCACCATCATGGTAGTCCTCCAAAGGATACCTGATCAACCAGGCTGTGACTTATACGTCAGGCTGCGAGCAGCCGTGTCCAACAGCCTGGTTGATCAGTCCGGCAACCAGGAGGCCTGGTCGACGACCGGGCCGCGGGGACGCTAAGCCGCAGAAGCACCTCAAGGTAACCTCAAGGAAGGTCCTTTGTGTGAGTTTTCGTTAGGGCTGCAAACACTGCATTTGCCTCATGAAGGAGACCATCTATAAAGTGAACTTTGTTGGATTTGCGTGTTTTTATACCCTGGATGTTGGCAAATATAAATGATGTTATCGTGTTAGTGGAAGTGCTGGAAGCCTTACTTGGTGTTAATATCTGAGGCTCTGGTAAGGAGGCCACTGTGTTTGCGTCCTCTCTAGCATTTGACCGAGTTGGTGGTAGAGTCTGGTCATTTTTAGCCATTCTTCTCCTCCTCCTCTTGCTAAAAAATTATCCCGGTCGATGGAGTAGTGGCTGTTTTCATAGTGGCGGTCTTTCGGCTTTATTCGCCTGGTACCTCTTATATGAAAAGCTGGACATTCAGCATTGAAAGACTCTTTCCTGTCCAAAGAGTTCTTGTAAATTTCTGGGTGAAAGAATTCACAGCTTTTGGTACATTTACCTGTATTGAGGAGGTTTCTGCACTTTCTAGGGTGATCGTACTTACATGTTCCATTTGTTCTTCCCGATATCCCATGTTTACAGATAGTCCATTTGTAATACCAACAGATTTTGGGGCCTTGTTTTGTGTTTCCCTTTGCCAGGGACCTCACTCTGCTGCGGCGTCCCCGACACTGTGCTCTGCTCCGGGGCCTATGACACCGTGCTCTGCTACAGCGCCATCAACACCGCGCTCTGCTCCGGTGCCCGCGACACCGTGCTTTGCTCCGGCGCCATTGACACCACGCTCTGCTCCGGTGCCAGCAACACCGCGCTTTGCTCGGGCGTCATTGACACCGCGCTCTGCTCAGGCGTCCCCAACTCCGCGCTCTGCTCAGGCATCCCCGACTCCGTGCTCTGATCAGGCGTCCCTGGCTCCCCGCTCTGCTCAGGCGTCCCCGACTCCCCGCTCTGCTCAGGCGTCCCCATCTCCCTGCTCTGCTCAGGCGCCGCTGCCACCGAGCTCTGTACCGCATCTGGTTGTACCTTGGAAATTGAAAATTGAAATTGAAATAAGTTTATTGAGGTAAAATACACACAAAGGGATGAGGTAGCTCAAGCTATTCTCACCCCGTTCAGTACAACGTGTTAATATATACATATACACACATCACAAATAAACATATTACCAAACATTCTGAGAGGTAAAAATATACATTTCCTCCCTCACAAGGAGTATGGTATCAGACGTACACACAAATACTTTTATGACCTAGGTATACTGTATAGACAATTTGCAAGACACCTGCAGATAATTCAACAAAATATTACAATCTTGGTGCAAAATTCTTATATCTCTCAAGAATATCATCAACCTTTCCGTTGTGACACATCCAGGCTATTTGTTCAGGAACAGTCCTTATCTCAGTGTTTCTATATACACTAATCAACGGACAATCAAGAATATAATGGGCAAGGGTGTGAGACCTTAACATACCACATAGTTTACACTTCGTGTCATTACCATGAACATCTATCCCATATTCCCAGTAATATTTGTACCCAAGCCTGAGCCGCATGTACACAGAGTCACTCCAAGCATTTCTCCTTTTACCATAAGTGAAATGGGTGTTTTGACTCACATACATGTAGTGTTGCATGGTTTGACTACTCTCATACATTATCTCTCTCCTCTCCACTCCCGCCTGTGCCTGAATATTTCTGATTTTGCTTCTTATTTGTCTCATTGTGAATTCACATTCAATGTCAACTTGTGGTTTTGATGTGGCACGTTTGGCCAAGTCATCCGCCACCTCGTTGAGCACTATTCCAACATGAGATGGAATCCACATGAATTTCACACTATAACCTTTCAGCTGTATCTCAGTTATTCTTCTCTTACAGTCCTCCACTATAGACATGAAGACTGGGTTTCTACTGTTTAAGGACTCCAGTGCTCCTCGGCTATCGACAAATACAAAAACATTTTTGTCGTCATGACGTACTTCCTCCAAACACGCCAGAATGGCCTGCAGTTCAGCTTGTGTGGATGATATATAATTACTAAGCCGGAGTTCAATTATCCTGTCCACAGTCCCAAACTCCGTATAATCCCTTATTAGGACACCACACCCTGCCCTGCCATCCTTGTACCTTGGTGTCATGTGCAGTTTGTTTGAAGACATTAGAAATTGCTATGCAAGCATTTATTAGTGATTCTCTGTTTTCGGCGGGAGTTTTATCCAGGATTTCCATCATCTTCAAAAAAGTTACATCATCCTTTTTGTAGAGCCATCCTTTTTTGCAGAGCCAGTACACAGAGTGGTCACTGGGACCATTTCTCCTTGAATTATTAGTCATGTTGGCACATTTTTTGTGTATGGCTGCTGAACAGAGTTGGCATTGAAAGCTCTGTTGGTAATCTACCTTCATGTTGCATTCTATGCAAGTTTACATCAAAGACCTTTTTTGTTGAACACTTCTGTTCAGTGGTGATGGTGCTTACAAGGTGTGGTGCTAACCGTTGGGGATTGACGTTGGGGGTTGACCGTGGGTGCTGGCCGTGGGGTGTTGACCGTGGGTGTTTACCAACTTGAGACAGGCCTGGAGGAGGCTGTATGGACGGGCAGTGTTGCTACCACGTGTCGCACTCTTAATTTGTTTTGTTCACTTGTTAGATTACATTATTTGCATTTTCCCACTAGTTATCTTACAGTAGAGGCGTCTAGTTTCTTTGTCTAGGCACTGGTTACCTGAGTACGTTACACTATTTGGAAGAATACACACACAGTGGGTACTGGGGTGGGCCTACCTCCAAATGGCCCTTGTTTACATACACACGACGGACTTATTTTGTGTATAATTTGGTCACTTGATATTAAGATATTTATCTTATTTTTTTTTATAATAGACACAGGTTTTGCATAGAGAGCTTAGCACTATGGGCACTGATTTTTTGATGTATCAATAGCGAGAGATGTGATTTATTGACGATTTGGCAACTATTGCCTAAGGCCTCCTGGCACCACGAGGGCAGGCCTTCACTACACACGAATTTCACTTATTTTTCCTTGAACACAAACGGTCGGATGGTAATCACTATGATATGTTGTTTAAGCCTCAAGCTGTCCTCCTCTGTCTTAATCCTTCTTATAATTTCGGCGTCGTCAGCAAACATTGAGAGGAATGACTCTATACCCTCTGGGAGATCATTTACGTATATCAGAAACAGGATAGGTCCAAGCACAGAGCCCTGTGGGACTCCACTGGTGACTTCACGCCATTCTGAGGTCTCACCCCTCACTGTAACTCTCTGCTTCCTATTGCTTAGGTACTCGCTTATCCACTGGAGCGCCCTACCAGTTACTCCTGCCTGTTTCTCCAGCTTATGCATCAACCTTTTATGGGGTACTGTGTCAAAGGCTTTCCGACAGTCCTAAAAAATGCAGTCCGCCCATCCTTCTCTTTTTTGCTTAATCTTTGACACCTGATCGTAAAATTCTGTCAAGCCTGTAAGGCAAGATTTACCCTCCCTGAACCCATGTTGATGGGTTGTCACGAAGTCTCTTCTCTCCAGATGTGTTACTAGGTTTTTTCTCACAATCTTCTCCATCACCTTGCATGGTATACAAGTTAAGGACACTGGCCTGTAGTTCAGTGCCTCTTGTCTGTCACCCTTTTTGTATATTTGTACTACATTAGCAGTCTTCCATATTTCTGGTAGGTCTCCCGTTTCCAATGACCTATTATACACTATGGAGAGTGGCAAGGAAAGTGCTCCTGCACTCTCTTTCAATACCCCTGGTAAAATTCCGTCCGGCCCAACAGCTTTTCTCACATCCAGCTCCAATAGGTGCTTCTTGACCTCATCTCTTGTAATTTCGAACCTTTCCAAGGTCGCCTGGTTTGCTGCCAGCTCTCCTAGCGCCGTGACTTCTCCCTGTTCTATTGTAAAGACCTCCTGGAACCTTTTGTTGATTTCTTCACACACCTCTTTGTCATTCTCTGTGTACCTGTCCTCGCCCACCCTAAGTTTCATCACCTGTTCCTTCACTGTTGTCTTCCTCCTGATGTGACTGTGTAGTAGCTTTGGTTCGGTCTTGGCTTTATTAGCTATATCATTTTCATACCTTATCTCAGCTGCTCTTCTCACACTAACATATTCGTTCCTGATTCTCTGGTATCTCTCTCTACTTTCTGGTGTTCTGTTATTACGGAAGTTCCTCCATGTCCTTTTGTTCAGCTCCTTTGCTTTCATACATTCCCTATTAAACCACGGATTCTTCCTTTGCTTCTCTGTTTTTTCTGTCTGGCTGTGATCAACCTGCTTACAGCCTCCTGATATTTTTGGGTGACATAGTCCATCATGTCTTGTACGGACTTAGTTCCGTGTGCTATGTCCCAATGTATATCCCATAGGAATTTCTTCATCTCCTCATAGTTTCCCTTTCGGTACGCCAGCCCTTTGTTTCCAAAAGTATGTATGTATGTATATGTATGTATATGTGTGTATGTTTGTTTCCCATACATACATACATATGTATGTATGTATGTATGTATGTATGTATGTATGTATGTATGTATGTATGTATGTATGTATGTATGTATGTATGTATGTATGTATGTATGTATGTATGTATGTATGTATGCATGTGTGACTGTTGGTTTAGAAACAATTTAACTGATTTGCGTAACAAGATTAGGATTTTTGAGGTCTAGGAATTATTAAACTATGAATAAAGTGGCTAGCATACAACTGAGTTGATAGATGACCAGTACGACATTTGGGCGGCTATTTAGATTTGAACTTAAAACTGTATAATGAATGATTGCAGTTCCAGATGACTAGCATAAGAATAGAGTTATTAGAATGCTGAGATGCTAGATGTATGCTAACTACCTGTGGGATATAGTGTACAATTTATCTACAGTGATAAATAATCGCTGCTGCTGTCAAGGAATTACCCTGATTTGATATGACAGAGGAGCTGACCTCCTTCTCAAGTTACCAAGAACTGAGATTGCTATGACCGACATCTAAAATATCATGCTTGCCCGCTATTGTATTTTTGTTAAGACTATAATGTAAACTTTTATTGACGACAAAAATAATAAAAATGTATAAAATACATATTCTCACACCTGTGATGAGGATAGGTTAGGTTTGGGGTTGGATAATTGTTATGATCTCAGCCTGCAGGAGAAACGAGTCTCCCTTCTTGAGAGTTATTCAGCAAGCCTGACCTAACTAGAAGGTCTAGCAAATATTGAGGTGATAACCCATATGTAAAATGGCTGGTTGGATATGTATAACAGTTTGAGATTATGGGCAATGCAGAAGAAAACAGATAAATGACTGGCTAGGAGATGTGGACATTTTGCTGGAGGCGTGAGGCTCGCTTCCGGAGGACCTTGACCTCACTTGAGTGCCAGACATCGCAGGGGGTAGCCGCGCTCCGTTGAGCTCCCGTCAGAAGGGAACCCCTAGTGATATATCTCGAAGAGAAGAGAAGTGTGTAGACGTGCCAGCTGTGGAACCGAGCTGGGAACGTTGTGGTCTCAAGTCCTGGTCGAAGAAGAGAGTATCAAGCCGGCCAGAGACATTATTGTGGGCCGTGGGAGCGCCCTGACCAGACGCCGTCAGAAGGAAAGCGCCCTCGACCAGCCGATCTGTGGTAAGCACGATATACGCCAGTTCATAGTGATCACTTGTAGTTGGTCGTGTGCCCAGCGACAGTAGCAATGTTTATTTATAAGTTAGACATGTTTTAATAAGGCAGAAGGCCTGAAATAGGAGAGTGAAGAGGGAGGAACACGGAGCGACGTCCGCCCCCTCTGAGCGCTGGCGGACGACTGAGGGAGCCTGGCTCCGGATGGAGGAAGACCCTCCCAGTGAGTGAGGACCGCCGCCAGGCGAGGTGGAGTATGGACCCGCCCAAAACGGGGGAGTCCACTCTCACTGTATGTAGAGAACAGATAGAGGTTTGAGGCAAGCATATTGTGTGGTTATTTTTGTTTATGTGTCAAAGGGGAAACATTTTATTGGAGTGTCGATGGGTTGCAGGTTTGTCTTTTGGGGAAGAAGTTGCTGAGAACTTCGAAGCCAGCAGATGAAGTAATTGATGAGACTCCAAAGGTAGTGGAGCAGAGGACCTCGAGCTGTGAGGAGAAGCAGCAGTGAAGAGGAGTGTCACGTGCTTCTGTAGAGGTGGAGAAGCACCATACTTCCTCGGGGAAACTTCATGGTGTAGCAGCCAAGAGAGCTGTGGAGGACCCTAGCAGAAGGGTGAAGCACCGTAGTTGCTCAAGGAAACTTCATGATAGCAGCCTGGGGGAGCTGCAGAGGATCCTGGTAGTGAAGCCCGGAAGAACCTAAGGATATTAGGGTAGTGAACTTCCAGAGGTGGAAGGGGAAGTTCTGGTGGATTACTTATAGGGAGTTGATAGTGTTTGGTTGTCATTAGCGTGCAAGACGCAGTGAGAGGTGAGTGACTGTTGGCATTCTTACGTCAAGGAGTTTTTTATACTGAAGTATCAATGAACATTTATACTGGTATATGTTATTGCATTCAAATGCTGATTTTCTGTATATATATGTTATCTTGCTGATGGTGCAACAGTGTATGTAGACTTGATCAACTTGAGGAGGTTGATAGTATCAGGTGGTGAACCATGAGATAGGATACCACTTGATAAGCTGATAATAGAGTTCTGATGGTGTTGGAGTGCAACCTGATTGTGATATTATAGAGTATAGGATTCATTATTATTATATGTGTGTATGTATCGTGTATGTGCTTTGTCCAGTAAATGTATCCCAATTTGCTGGTGTTTGCCCTCGTCCTAGTGAGGCTTCCCAGGAGGTAGTAAAGAAGGAGAGAGAGAGAGAAAGAACCAAGAACCACTGCCGTGGACAGGGTAAAAGGTAATACTAATAAGTCAAAAAGGGGATTGAGGAGATCATATCACCTAGGGAGAGAGTGGGGAGTCACAGCGGCTCGAGTGGGTGTGTGCACGTGACAACGAGGCTAAATGTTGGAGCCGCTTCCCCTAAACGTGTGACGTTGAGCCCCTCTCCAAGAGCCAGAAGCGCCAAGGGTGATCTCCTAGTATAAGCACTCTACCGAGTTGTGGGTTGGGTTGTCCGTAGAGAAGGATCAACGAAGACAACACCAACCAACCCACAGTCTATAATAAATTGGGGGCCTGTGTCCGGGAGAGTGAACTGACACACCCACACCCTGTCCAAGAGTGGATTTGTACACCACTGCTGAGATAAACTGTGTGACAGCAGGTGTATACTCTCTCTCTTGGGAAGACTCACAGGACAAAGATGGATAAGGTGCAAGCGTTTGTGGAGTCAGGCAAGCCTGAGGACTTGGAAGGTTGCACGAGGGATCAATTGAAACAAATAGCAGAAAAATGTGGCATTAGGTTGAAAGCATCTAAAGTAGCTGGGATGAAGGATGAGATCCTGAGGCAGTTAAGAGCCAAAAATGAAGCGGCAGAGCAAGGAGCCCAAAAAGGAGCTGAAAGTGGAAAGGAGGATGATGGGCAGGATGAAGTGAGATCCCAGGGATCGAGTAGGAGCAGCAAGAGTAGCCGCAGTAGCAGGAGTAGCCGAAATAGGAGCTTGGAGAGATTCCAGTTAGAGCTCCAGATGCAGCAACAACGAGAGGACTAGGAGAGACAGTTCCAGCTGGAAATGATGAAATTAGGACTCCAGATGAAAAATGAAGCAGAGAAGGAAAAAGAAAAAACCAGACTGGAAATAGAAAAAGAGAAAGCAAGACTAGAGGTGGAGAAAGAAAAAGAGAAAACCAGAGTAAGAGAACTGGAGTTGGAACAGGAGAAAGAAAAAGAGAAAGCAAGGCTAGAGGTGGAAAAAGAAAAAGAGAGAACAAAACAAATGCAGATAGAAGCGAACAGAACCTTGGCTGAGCAAAGGATTGAACATGGGTTGCCAGAGAGCACCACCCAGGTATCACACCCACCAGATGTTAGGGTTAGGGAGAAGGACATTCCCTTGTTTGTTCCCGAAGAGGCAGAGAGCTTCTTCGAGCATTTTGAGAAAGTAGCCAGTATCAAGGAGTGGCCACAGGAGGAATGGGCCCAGCTGGTCCAGTTAAGATTGACCGGTGCAGCCAGGGAGGCATACACCCAATTGTCACTGGAAGAGTGCCAGGATTACGCCACAGTAAAGAGCAGCATATTGCGCTCGTTTCAGTTAACCCCAGAAGCTTATAGGAAGCGCTTCAGAGAGATGATCAAAGTTGGAGCATGTACGTTTGCTGAGACAGCAAGAGATCTGGAAAGACGATTCCAGAAGTGGATTGAGGCTGCTGGAGTTGGATCTTACGCTGACCTGAAGCAACTGATGGTCATGGAGAAGTTCTTGGAGATGATGCATCCCGAAACAAAGTTCAAGATCCAAGAAGCAGGGATAAAGGAGGTGAAAGATGCCGCAGATAGGGCGGATATGATTACTGAAGCATACAAGAGCTTGAGGGAGAACAGAGTGAGAAGCGAGGTGAGACGCAGCAATGGCAGATCCAATGGAGTCTGGGGAGGAAGAAATTATGAGAGACCCAGAAGAGTCTGGGGTGAGAAAAATTTTGATAAATGGGCAGACAAAAGTAAGTACCCTAAAACTCAGAAGAGTAGGTCGCGCACTTCGTCTGAAAGTGAAGATGGAGGAGCTAAACGAGAAACTAATCGTGATCCTGGAAATCGAGAGTCCAGTAAAACCCCACAGAGTGCAAGTAGTGTACCTGGCCCGAGGAATTCTCATGCGAGTGGACAGAGTCAGAGCTACTCTGGTACATATAGAAGAGACTTTTCCCAGATGAGATGTTACAATTGTAACGGATTGGGTCACGTGATGCGAGATTGTAGACAGGGCAAGAGAGTTGTGACCCTGGCCATGTGTGACCCCGGAAGTAAATATACTAATGTGTTCCGAGACAAACCACAGAGAGCGAATTTAGTGAACGAGAGGTATAGGCCGTTCATGAGTAAAGGTTGGATCAGAATAGGAGGCCAACCTGAGGTAGAAGTTGGTATCTTAAGAGATACCGGAGCTAATCAGAGCTTGATTACGAGAAGCATGATTGGGAATGATCGACGGTTAGCTGGCAGGAGTAAGATGAGAGTATATGGGTTATTGTCTGAGAGTGACATGCCCGTATGTACTGTCCAGCTAAGGTCGGAATATGTGTCGGCGGAGGTGATGTTGGGAGTGTGCCCCGACATACCTATTCCAGGAGTCCAAGTGATCCTGGGGAATGACTTGTGCGGGACAAAGGTGTTGCCAAGAGTCATAGCGGAGACTGTGCCAGAGGAGTGCCCAGAAGGCCACGGCACGGGTGGGACACCTGAGAGTGTGAACCTGACTGACATCCGAGGAGATGAGTCAGGAGACCGCCAAGCCATTGAGTACCCTGTCTCGGTAGTGACGAAGACAGAGGTGGCCGACAAGGAAGACACTGGAGAAGATGAGACAGTGTCGATTCAACCGGTGGAAGATATCGATGTAGATATAGCATGGCTGTTTGATGAAGGTCCAGCCCAGGCAAATGAAGTCTCGGTGAGGTCAAAAGTGAGGATGACCCAGCCGAAGAAGAATACTGTGAAGAGAGCGGACCTGAGTAGAGCCCAGACTGCTGAAATTAAGGGTCGGAAGGTGAATGCAACTGTGCTGAGTAGGAATGAGGAAAGATGTGGACATACTGAGGACGGAAATAGAGCGTCAAGTGGTCCACGAGCACAGAGGCATAGGGATAGTGGAGTTAAGTTGTTTGAGATGTCAAGAGTTGGCATGTTTCACAGACAACGTGGAGGAGAAATAATGAAGAAGAGTGATAGTCGAGAAAATGAGAGGAGAAGAGACAGTATGTGTGGAGAGATGCTTACGAGCACTTTGGGAGAGGCAAAGCGACATATATGGTCGAGTGCTGTTGGATGTAGTATAGTGCCCGAAGAAACTTTTAGGGAACGAAGAAGAGTTAAAGGAGAAGAAATGGAGTGGTATAGAGGTGAAAAGTGTGGGAAGAGGATGATGATGCAAGCATGGAGGAATAGAAGAAAGCCGAGGACTCGGTGGGAGTCGAACAGGATGAGGTCTCAGATAATGAGGAGACGAAAGGGAGGAGCGTTGGTGAAGACGAGGGAGTGAAGTATGATGGCAGGAGACGGAAGTATAATGGCAGTAGATGGAAGTATGAAGACGACAGAGGAGGTACAGAGAGTAGACGTCTGACTCTGGACGTGAAGAGAAGAAGACGAGGAAACGGAGGGTGGAGACAGTAAGTAGAGTGGACCAATGGAGTGCAGGCGTCCAAAGAGGACAGCCTAGCTAAGAGGTGTCAGAGAAGTCAAATCGTTTGTGAGAAGATCATATTTCTGGCGAGTTGTGAGCCAGATGTTGCAAGGAGCATCGAACTAATTGTAGACTCCTAAGGGAGTATATGGGGTGAAGAACGAGACAGTGTGGTGGCGGATGTATTATCCCGAGCTTTGCCACTGGAATAACTCTCAAAAATAAGGGGAGGGGAGTGTTATGATCTCAGCCTGCAGGAGAAACGAGTCTCCCTTCTTGAGAGTTATTCAGCAAGCCTGACCTAACTAGAAGGTCTAGCAAATATTGAGGTGATAACCCATATGTAAAATGGCTGGTTGGATATGTATAACAGTTTGAGATTATGGGCAATGCAGAAGAAAACAGATAAATGACTGGCTAGGAGATGTGGACATTTTGCTGGAGGCGTGAGGCTCGCTTCCGGAGGACCTTGACCTCACTTGAGTGCCAGACATCGCAGGGGGTAGCCGCGCTCCGTTGAGCTCCCGTCAGAAGGGAACCCCTAGTGATATATCTCGAAGAGAAGAGAAGTGTGTAGACGTGCCAGCTGTGGAACCGAGCTGGGAACGTTGTGGTCTCAAGTCCTGGTCGAAGAAGAGAGTATCAAGCCGGCCAGAGACATTATTGTGGGCCGTGGGAGCGCCCTGACCAGACGCCGTCAGAAGGAAAGCGCCCTCGACCAGCCGATCTGTGGTAAGCACGATATACGCCAGTTCATAGTGATCACTTGTAGTTGGTCGTGTGCCCAGCGACAGTAGCAATGTTTATTTATAAGTTAGACATGTTTTAATAAGGCAGAAGGCCTGAAATAGGAGAGTGAAGAGGGAGGAACACGGAGCGACGTCCGCCCCCTCTGAGCGCTGGCGGACGACTGAGGGAGCCTGGCTCCGGATGGAGGAAGACCCTCCCAGTGAGTGAGGACCGCCGCCAGGCGAGGTGGAGTATGGACCCGCCCAAAACGGGGGAGTCCACTCTCACTGTATGTAGAGAACAGATAGAGGTTTGAGGCAAGCATATTGTGTGGTTATTTTTGTTTATGTGTCAAAGGGGAAACATTTTATTGGAGTGTCGATGGGTTGCAGGTTTGTCTTTTGGGGAAGAAGTTGCTGAGAACTTCGAAGCCAGCAGATGAAGTAATTGATGAGACTCCAAAGGTAGTGGAGCAGAGGACCTCGAGCTGTGAGGAGAAGCAGCAGTGAAGAGGAGTGTCACGTGCTTCTGTAGAGGTGGAGAAGCACCATACTTGCTCGGGGAAACTTCATGGTGTAGCAGCCAAGAGAGCTGTGGAGGACCCTAGCAGAAGGGTGAAGCACCGTAGTTGCTCAAGGAAACTTCATGATAGCAGCCTGGGGGAGCTGCAGAGGATCCTGGTAGTGAAGCCCGGAAGAACCTAAGGATATTAGGGTAGTGAACTTCCAGAGGTGGAAGGGGAAGTTCTGGTGGATTACTTATAGGGAGTTGATAGTGTTTGGTTGTCATTAGCGTGCAAGACGCAGTGAGAGGTGAGTGACTGTTGGCATTCTTACGTCAAGGAGTTTTTTATACTGAAGTATCAATGAACATTTATACTGGTATATGTTATTGCATTCAAATGCTGATTTTCTGTATATATATGTTATCTTGCTGATGGTGCAACAGTGTATGTAGACTTGATCAACTTGAGGAGGTTGATAGTATCAGGTGGTGAACCATGAGATAGGATACCACTTGATAAGCTGATAATAGAGTTCTGATGGTGTTGGAATGCAACCTGATTGTGATATTATAGAGTATAGGATTCATTATTATTATATGTGTGTATGTATCGTGTATGTGCTTTGTCCAGTAAATGTATCCCAATTTGCTGGTGTTTGCCCTCGTCCTAGTGAGGCTTCCCAGGAGGTAGTAAAGAAGGAGAGAGAGAGAGAAAGAACCAAGAACCACTGCCGTGGACAGGGTAAAAGGTAATACTAATAAGTCAAAAAGGGGATTGAGGAGATCATATCACCTAGGGAGAGAGTGGGGAGTCACAGCGGCTCGAGTGGGTGTGTGCACGTGACAACGAGGCTAAATGTTGGAGCCGCATCCCCTAAACGTGTGACGTTGAGCCCCTCTCCAAGAGCCAGAAGCGCCAAGGGTGATCTCCTAGTATAAGCACTCTACCGAGTTGTGGGTTGGGTTGTCCGTAGAGAAGGATCAACGAAGACAACACCAACCAACCCACAGTCTATAATAATAATCTAGCCATTTTTGAATAATAACTTTAATACACTATATAAATAAGTAGGATGCCAAGGCCTCATTGTGCATCTTGTGACGTCCCTCATAGATGAAAAGTCAGGTTGCTGTAAGCCTGTTGCACATCTATGTGTTAATGACAGACAATATCCCTTACTGGGACAGCTTTCTTCACGTCGCTAAAACAACGGATCTTGTTACTATAGAATGCTTTTTGTTTATTATTGGTTGGGTTAGGTTGGTTTGGTTTGGTATCTACCTTACCTTGAGGTGCTTCAGGGGCATAGTGTCCCCGCGGCCCGGTCGTCTACCAGGACTCCTGGTTGCTGGACTGATCAACCAGGCTGTTAGACGTGGCTGCTCGCAGCCTGACGTATGAATTACAGCCTGGTTGATCAGGTATCCTTTGGAGGTGTTTATCCAGTTCTCTCTTGAACACTGTGAGTGGTCGGCCAGTTATGCCCCTCATGTGTAGTGGAAGCGTGTTGAACAGTCTCGGGCCTCTGATGTTGATAGAGTTCTCTCTCAGAGTACCTGTTGCACCTCTGCTTTTCAACGGGGGTATTCTGCACATCCTGCCATGTCTTCTGGTCTCATGTGATGTTATTTCTGTGTGCAGGTTTGGGACCAGCCCCTCAATTATTTTCCACGTGTAAATTATTATGTATCTCTCCCGCCTGCGCTCAAGGGAGTACAGATTTAGGCTCTTTAGTCGGTCCCAGTAATTTAGATGTTTTACTGAGTGGATTCTAGCAGTAAAGGATCTCTGCACGCTCTCCAGGTCAGCAATTTCTCCAGCTTTGAAAGGGGCTGTGATTGTGCAGCAGTACTCCACTCTAGAGAGCACAAGCGTTTTGAAAAGTATCATCAACGGTATAGCATCTCTAGTGTGAAATGTTGTTGTTATCCAACCTGTCATTTTTCTTGCAGTTGTGACTGCTACTTTACTGTGTTCTTTAAAGGTAAGGTCTTCCGACATGAGTACACCCAGGTCCTTTACATTGCCTTTTCGTTCTATGTTATGATTTGCTTGAGTTTTGTACGTGGTTTCCGTTTTTATATTTTCAATTTTTCCGTAGCGCATGAGCTGGAACTTATCCTCGTTAAACACCATATTATTTTCTGTAGCCCATAGAAAGACCTGATCTACACCTGATTGGAGGTTTGCCGTGTCCTCTATGTTGCCTACTCTCATGAAAATCCTAGTGTCATCTGCAAAGGATGATACAGTGCTATAGGTTGTGTTCTTGTCTATGTCCGTTATGAAGATGAGAAAAAGTACTGGAGCAAGCACAGTACCCTGGGGGACTGAGCTCTTCACGGTTGATGGGCTGGATTATATTTTGTTGACTATTACACATTGTTAGTCAGTAAATTGTAGATCCATCTGCCTATTTTCCCGGTAATTCCTTTTGAACGCATTTTATGTGCAATAACACTATGGTCACATTTATCAAAAGCTTTTGCGAAATCTGTGTAAATTACATCAGCGTTTTGTTTGTCTTCCATAGCATCTAATGCCATATCATAGTGGTCCAGCAACTGCGACAGGCAAGAGCGCCCTGTTCTGAAACTATGTTGTCCGGGGTTATGGAGATGCTGTGATTACATGTATTTTGTGATCTTACTTCTTAGCACTTATTTAAAATCTCTATTTTGATTATCAGCACTTCCACCATATCATTTGAGGTGTTTAGCAGCTCAGTACAGATGAGTGTGTCTTTGATGAAGAGGCTGACCCCACCCTGAAGCCGGTGTTTCCTATCACATCTGAAGAGATTGTACTCTGAGATCCATATTTCACCATCAAGGTAGTCCTTTGTGTGAGTTTCCGTTAGGGCTGCAAACACTGCATTTGCCTCATGAAGGAGACCATCTATAAAGTGAACTTTGTTGGATTTGCGTGTTTTTATACCCTGGATGTTGGCAAATATAAATGATGTTTATATTATATTTATATTTCCAGTTGGACAAACCGGAAAAATATTTTCTACTTATGTTGCAAAGACAAATTAAACTATATAGACAAATTATTATATATCAACCGGTTTGTCCAACCGGAAATATAGGATTGGTAGGGTTGATGAATTGAATATCTGAAAAATAAGAGCAATGATACAATGAGCTAAGATATGAATGGATACAATGCATCATGGCTTAGCCTACGATGACACTTCCCAAGAACAGTTAAGCTATTCAGAGATTAAGGATATGTGCTTATGAGAGACTGGGTCCCTCCCGGGAACCGCTTGTGTGATGTTATGGGAGGCTAAAAGCAATGTAGTCTATTGGTTGATTACACCGCATTGGGAATGAAGGTAACTTCTAGCAGTGAGTGAGTAATAAAGGAAAATGTCTGAGTGATGGTGTAGCCTGTTTTTTAAAAATTATATTATAACATACATTTGCATGCACGTGGAGACTTCAACAGGGATTCAGTAGTAATCCCATGTCTGGGTCTGTTTCATACGAATAGATTTTTTTATTATTATTATTTTCTACCACAGACGTGGCCAAAAATTTACAATGCTAACCAGCATATATACATTTTCTTCTGTCCTCCATGGACAGGGTTAGAGAAGTGTTAAACATATAGTTCAAGGGTTTATTGAACACTCAACCACAGAAGGTGATTCAGTGCTTTTAAAATGCTAAGCTAACCTACATACGTAAATACATAGATACATAGATTTACGTATGCCCTACATAAAGTGTTAGATGTGTCTTTTACATAGTGTCATTAATGTACATTCACAAAGGTGAAATGTAATTCTGATCAGCTTCCATATATACTTTATACCCATACATATACATACACACACACACATATACATACATATATACACACACACACACACACATGCATTCACATACATTTGTCTCATTTACTCTAACAGGGTGAGGTGGCTGATAAAGAAACTAGTGTGCTATTAAGCACTTAATCACTGAAGGTGATGAAGGTGCTTTTACAAGCTCAGGTTATATAGTTACATCATATATATACATTGTACGATTGATATAGATGTGGATAAACGATCCTGGAAGAAAGATTGACAAAGCATAAATTATATTCTCTAGAAAAGCGAAGAATTAGAGGGGCGACATGATAGAGGTGTCTGCAAGTGGATGAACGGACATACCAAAGGGGATATTAATAGACTATTAAGAGTATCAACACGATACAAAATACGAAACAAGGGGTATAAATTGGATAAGTTTTTCATTAAGGAAAAAGTCATGGGTAAATACTGGTTCGTTAACAGGGGTGTGTGCTGAGATATATGTTAGTTCATGCCCTGTGTTGCTCCCCTTGATTCATACGAATGGGTGATGACGGATTTCATTCATTCCTACGCTCAATAAACGCTCCTTGGCTGAACACTATAAATATAAGTAAGGCGAGCATAGATTGGAAGTAAATAGGAGATCCTGCAAAAGGCCTTCTGCAATTTCATTTCTTATGTTCAATATGAGATCTTAGATAGAAAATGAACTTTGAAAATGGGAAACCACTGGATAGGTATGGGGTACACTACCACCCACAGGATGTCTATGGGGTACATTACAACCACAGTATGGGTATGGGGTACACTACCACCGACGGAAAGTGTATAGAGTACGCTACCACCCACATGATAGGTATGGGGTAAATTACCACCCACAGAATGGGTACAGAGTACTGTACCATCCACAGGTGGGGAATGAGCTACACAACCACTCACGAGATGTGTATGGCGTACACTACCACCCATATGATGGGTATGTGGGTACACTACCACCCACAAGATGTGTATGGGGTCGTCTACCACCCACCGGATGTGTATGGAATACACTGCCACCTACAGGATGTGCATGGGGGGAACACTACCACACACAGGATGTGTATGAGGTACACTACCACCTACGGAATGTGTAGAGGGTACATCACTACCCCACATGATGTGTATGGAGTACACTACCATCCACACGATGTGTATGGGGTACACTACCACCCACGAATTGTGCATGGGGTACACTACCAACCACCGGATGGGTATTGGGTGTGGATATAACACTGAACCTAACTCCAAGGCTAATATAAATAGAAAAACGTCAGCCGCATACTCTACGCTGGCAAAAGTCAGAACATGCTTCAGAAACCTGAATAAGAAGGATTTTTTATCACTCTATAGTGCCTATATGGCCAGCCTTAGAGTATGTCGCCCCTTCTTGGAGCCCCCTTCTTAAAACCAAATAAGGAATCTCCAAATGTGCAGTAGTCTTCAACGAGACACGTTCCAGAGTTGCGAGGGATGAGCTGGGAAGAGAGACTGAAAGAACTAAATCTGACGACATTAAAAAGTAGGACGAAGAGTGGGGGGACTTGATACGGACGTATAAAATACTTACAGCGATTTACCGGGAGGAAACAGAGGAATTGTTTTAAATGTATATCAACAGAACAAGGGAGGCACAGATGGAAGCTTGAGACTCAGATGTGTCATAGAGGTATGTTAGAAACTTTTCTATTAGCTTAAGGGTAATGAGTAAATGGAATGACGTAAAGAAGCAGGTTGGAGAGGCAAACTTCATTCATAACTTCAAAAGCAGGAATGATAAGGAAATAGGCCTTGAGTCATTGCATTAGACAACCCACGGATTGAAAAGATGTGTCCAAGGGCTAGATCTCGACCCTGCAGGACCAAATAGGTGAGTCCACACACACACACACACACACACACACACACACACTGTTGTTGATTGACGGTTGAGAGGCGGGACCAAAGAGCCAGAGCTCAACCCCCGCAAGCACAACTTGGTGAGTACACACACACACACACACACACACACACACACACACACACACACACACACACACACACACACACATACACACACACACACACACCTACGGAGGGGGGGCCTCGTAGCCTGGTGGATAGCGCGCAGGACTCGTAATTCTGTGGCGCGGGTTCGATTCCCACACGAGGCAGAAACAAAAATGGGCAAAGTTTCTTTCACCCTAAGTGCCCCTGTTACCTAGCAGTAAATAGGTACCTGGGAGTTAGTCAGCTGTCACGGGCTGCTTCCTGGGGGGGGGGGTATGGGGAAAAAAAAAAAAAAGTAGTTAGTAAACAGTTGATTGACAGTTGAGAGGCGGGCCGAAAGAGCAAAGCTCAACCCCCGCAAAAACACAACTAGTAAACACACACACACACACACACACACACACACACACACACACACACACACACACACACACACACACACACACACACACAGGTGCCAGGTCCCCCCAGCTCCCACTCACCCCAGATCCCAAAGGTCCCCCCCCCCAGAAAAGAAGCAGAAGAGAGTCAGTTTCAGGGTGATGTACTCGAACATAGATGGGATCACAAGCAAGACAAGTGAACTAAGGGAAAGAGCACAAGAAGTTAACCCAGATGTAATCGGACTCACTGAAACAAAACTCTCTGGAATCATAACGAATGCCGTCTTTCCCCAGGAGTACACAGTAATAAGGAAAGAGAGGGAAGGTAGGGGAGGAGGCGGAGTGGCCCTACTCATGAGAAGGGAATGGAGTTTTAAGGAGATGGCCATCCCAGGCTGTGAGGAGTTCAGAGACTACATAGCAGGCACCATAACAATGGGAGGACCAAGAATAGTAGTAGCAGTAATATACAACCCTCCACCAAATGACAGGAGACCCAGTCAAGAGTATGAAAACAACAACAAGGCAGTTAACACTATAATTGAGAGGGCAGCCTCTGCTGCCTGTAGAAATAGATCCCACTTGCTCATCATGAGCGACTTCAATCACGGAAAGATTGACTGGGAGAACAAGGAACTGCATGGAGTCGAGGATACGTGGAGAGCCAAACTATTGGAGGTGGTGACAAGCAGCTTTTTAACCCAGCATGTCGGAGAACCCACAAGGATGAGAGGCAATGACGAACCAGCGAGACTCGACCTAGTCTTCACTCTGAACGACTCCGACATAAGAGAAATCGGGTTTGAGGACCCAGTAGGAATGAGCGACCACATTGTACTGGTGTTTGAGTACTTGATTGAAGAAGGGTTATTGAACTCGAGGAGGGATACCGAAACCAAAAGGTTAGCATACCGAAAGGGAAACTATGAGGGAATAAGAAAATTCCTAACAGATATAGCATGGGAAACAGAGCTCAGGGGAAAGACGGCCCAAGATATGATGGATTACTTCACGCAGAAGTGCAAGGACGCAGCAAACAAGTTTGTCCCAGTCCAAAAGGAAAACAGAGAAATGAAGATGAGAAACCCATGGTTTAATCAGAGATGTAGGCTAGCTAAGCAGCAAAGTAAAAGGGCATGGAGAAACTATAGGAATAACAGGACACTGGAGAGCAGAGAAAGATACCAGAATGCCAGGAATGAATATGTCAGGATGAGAAGAGAGACAGAAAGACAATACGAAAATGACATCGCAATTAAGGCAAAGACTCAGCCTAAATTGTTGCATAGCCACATTAGGAGAAAAACAACAGTAAAGGAACAGGTTATGAGATTAAGGATAGTGGCGGAAGGACTCACTACAAATGACAAGGAAGTGTGTGAGGAATTGAATAAGAAATTCCAGGAGGTCTTCACCTTAGAGCAAGGAGAAATTCCAGAGGTGAGGGAATAGCTAACCAGGAACCACTGGAAGAGTCTGAGATTACCAGTGGGGAAGTAAGGAAGCGTTTACTAGAGTTGGACGTGACGAAGGCTATAGGCCCAGATGGAATCTCCCCTTGGGTTCTAAAGGAAGGAGCAAGAGAACTGTGCCTACCACTCTCCATAGTGTATAACAAATCACTGGCAACAGGGGAACTACCAGATATTTGGAAAGCAGCTAACGTAGTCCCGATATACAAGAAAGGGGATAGACAGGAGGCACTGAACTACAGGCCAGTGTCCCTAACCTGCATACCATGCAAGCTGATGGAGAAGATTGTGTGGAAAAAACTAGTGGAGCATCTGGAGCGAAGGAACTTTGCAACACAGCATCAACATGGGTTCAGGGATGGCAGGTCCTGCCTCACAGGGTTACTTGAATTCTACGACCAGGCAACAAAAATAAGGCAAGAAAGAGAAGGGTGGGCAGACTGCATATTTTTGGATTGTCAGAAAGCCTTTGATACAGTGCCACACAAGAGGCTAGTGCGAAAGTTGGAGATGCAGGCTGGAGTGAGAGGGAAGGTACTCCGGTGGATAGAGGAGTACCTAAGCAACAGGAGACAACGAGTCTGTGTGAGGGGTGAGGTTTCAGATTGGCGAGACGTCACAAGTGGAGTCCCGCAGGGGTCAGTCCTTGGACCTATACTGTTTCTGGTATATGTAAATGATCTCCCAGAGGGTATAGATTCGTTCCTCTCAATGTTTGCCGACGATGCAAAAATTATGAGGAGGATTGAAACAGAGGATGATAGTAGGAGGCTACAAGATGACCTGGATAGACTGAGTGAATGGTCCAACAAATGGCTGTTGAAGTTCAACCCGAGTAAATGCAAAGTAATGAAACTAGGCAGTGGAAACAGGAGGCCAGGCACAGGATACAGAATAGGAGCTGAAGTACTTAATGAAACAGACAGAGAGAAAGATCTAGGAGTTGATATCACACCAAACCTGTCTCCTGAAGCCCACATAAAGAGAATAACCTCTGCGGCATATGCGAGGCTGGCTAACATCAGAACGGCGTTCAGGAACCTGTGTAAGGAATCATTCAGAATCTTCTACACCACATATGTAAGACCAATCCTGAAGTATGCGGCCCCAGCATGGAGCCCGTACCTTGTCAAGCACAAGACGAAGCTGGAAAAAGTCCAAAGGTATGCTACTAGACTAGTCCCAGAACTAAGAGGCATCAGTTATGAGGAAAGGCTGCGGGAAATGCACCTTACGACACTGGAAGACAGAAGAGTAAGGGGGGACATGATCACAACCTACAAAATCCTCAGGGGAATCGACCGGGTAAACAAGGATGAACTATTCAACACTGGTGGGACGCGAACAAGGGGACACAGGTGGAAGCTGAGTACCCAAATGAGCCACGGAGACGTTAGAAAGAACTTTTTCAGTGTCAGAGTAGTTAGTAAATGGAATGCATTAGGAAGTGATGTGGTGGAGGCTGACTCCATACACAGTTTCAAATGTAGATATGATAGAGCCCAATAGGCTCAGGAATCTGTACACCAGTTGATTGACGGTTGAGAGGCGAGACCAAAGAGCCAGAGCTCAACCCCCGCAAGCACAATTAGGTGAGTACAATTAGGTGAGTACACATATGGTGGAGGCTGACTCCATACACAGTTTCAAGTGTAGATATGATAGAGCCCGATAGGCTCAGGAATCTGTACACCTGTTGATTGACGGTTGAGAGGCGGGACCAAAGAGCCAGAGCTCAACCCCCGCAAACACAACTAGGTGAGTACAACTAGGTGAGTACACACACACACACACACACACACACACACACACGCGCGCGCGCACGCACACACACACACACACACACTCAGATGGGATTGACAGAGTGGACATAGGCGAAATGTTCACACGGAATAGTAACTGAACAAGGGAACATGGGTGGAAGCTGGAAACTCAGATGAATCATAGGGATGTTAGGAAGTTTTCTTTTAGCGTGAAAGTAGTGGGGAAATAGAATGCACTTAAGGAACAGGTTCTGGAAGCAAACACTATCCATAATTTTAAAACTAGGTATTTTAGGGAAATAGGACCATAGTCATTGCTGTAAACAACCGATGCTCGAAAGGCGGGATCCAAGCGTCAATGCTCGATCCTGCAGACACAATTAGGTGAGTACAATTAGATGAGTA
This sequence comes from Procambarus clarkii, assembly GCF_040958095.1. Classification (NCBI taxonomy): domain Eukaryota; kingdom Metazoa; phylum Arthropoda; class Malacostraca; order Decapoda; family Cambaridae; genus Procambarus; species Procambarus clarkii. The sequence goes on along the minus strand of NC_091216.1, from coordinate 9,133,455 downwards.
CACATCCACAAACACGCACACACACACACACACACACACACACACACACACACACGCACACACGCACACACACACACACACACACACACACACACACACAGACCTAGACAGGAATATGATAGAAACAACATGGCCACCATTAACATAATAGAAAGAGCAGCTTCTGTTGCTAGCAGGAATGGATCTGGACTACTAATTATCGGAGACTTCAACCATGGGAAGATAGATTGGAAGAACAGAGACCTGCATGGAGGACCAGAAACATGGAGAGCTAAGCTGCTGGACGTGGCAACAAGAAACTTTCTAAGCCAGTACATCAAAGAACCAACAAGAATGAGAGGAGAAGATGAACCAGGGATGCTTGATTTGATATTTACCCTAAATGAGTGGGGTATAAGGGAAGTTAAGATGGAAGCGCCCTTGGGAATGAGTGACCACAATGTACTGAACTTTGAGTACCTGGTAGAGCTAGGAATTATCTCCCCCAAAAAAGAACTAGGAATCAAAAGGCTGGCATACCGAAAGGGAAATTATGAACAGATGAGAAGTTTCCTAAGTGAAATACCTTGGGACACAGACCTCAGTGATAAGTCTGTACAGGGTATGATGGACTAAGTTACCCAAAAGTGTCAGGAGGCAGTAAACAGATTCATCCCGGCCCAAAGGGAAAAATCCGAGAAGCAACAGAAGAATCCATGGTATAATAGGGCATGTATGGAAGCGAAGAAACTGAACAAAAGGGCGTGGAGGAACGTCCAGAATAACAGAACACCAGAAAGCAGAGAGAGATACCAGAGAACCAGGAATGAGTACGTCAGGGTGAGAAGAGAAGCAGAGAAAAGTTTTGAAAATGATATAGCAAACAAAGTCAAGACCGAACCAAAGCAACTCCACAGTCACATCAGAAGGAAAACAACAGTGAAAGAACAGGTATTGAAACTTCGAACAGGCGTGGACAGGTATACAGAGAATGACAGAGAGGTGTGTGAAGAACTCAACAAGAGGTTCCAGGAGGTCTTCACAATAGAACAAGGTGAGGTCACTATGCTAGGAGAAAGGGAGGTAAACCAGGCGGCCTTGGAAGAGTTCGAAATTACGAGAGAGGAGGTCAAGAGACACCTGCTGGATCTGGATGTTAGAAAGGCTGTTGGTCCAGATGGGATCTCACCATGGATACTGAAAGAGTGTGCAGAGGCACTTTGCTTGCCACTCTCCATAGTGTATAGTAAGTCACTGGAGACGGGAAACCTACCAGAAATATGGAAGATGGCAAAATGTGGTCCCAATATACAAAAAAGGGCGACAGGCAAAAGGCACTGAACTACAGGCCAGTGTCCTTGACTTGTATACCATGCAAGGTGATGGAGAAGATCGTGAGAAAAAACCTGGTAACACATCTGGAGAGAAGGGACTTCGTGACAAATCGGCAACATGGGTTCAGGGAGGGTAAATCTTGCCTTACAGGCTTGATAGAATTCTACGATCAGGTGACAAAGATTAAGCAAGAAAGAGAGGGCTGGGCGGACTGCATTTTCTTGGTTTGTCGGAAAACCTTTGACACAGTACCGCATAAGAGGCTGGTACATAAGCTGGAGAGACAGGCAGGTGTAGCTGGTATGGTGCTCCAGTGGATAAGGGAGTATCTAAGCAATAGGAAGCAGAGAGTTACGGTGAGGGGTGAGACCTCCGATTGGTGTGAAGTCACCAGTGGAGTCCCACAGGGCTCTGTACTCGGTCCTATCTTGTTTCTGATATATGTAAATGATCTCCCGGAGGGTATCGATTCATTTCTCTCAATGTTTGCGGACGATGCTAAAATTATGAGAAGGATTAAAACAGAAGAGGACTGTTTGAGGCTTCAAGAAGACCTAGACAAGCTGAAGGAATGGTCGAACAAATGGTTGTTAGAGTTTAACCCAACCATATGTAATGTAATGAAGATAGGTGTAGGGAGCAGGAGGCCAGATACAAGGTATCATCTGTGAGAGGAAATTCTTCAAAAGTCAGAGAAGGAAAAAGACTTGGGGTTGATATCACGCCAGACCTGTCTCCTGCAGCACATATCAAGCGGATAACATCAGCGGCATATGCCAGGCTGGCCAACATACGAACGGCATTCAGAAACTTGTGTAAAGAATCATTCAGAACTTTGTATACCACATATGTCAGGCCAATCCTGGAGTATGCAGCCCCAGCATGGAGTCCATATCTAGTCAAGGATAAGACTAAACTGGAAAAGGTTCAAAGGTTTGCCACCAGACTAGTACCCGAGCTGAGAGGTATGAGCTACGAGGAGAGACTACGGGAATTAAACCTCACTTCGCCGGAAGACAGAAGAGTTAGGGGGGACATGATCACCACATTTAAGATTCTGAAGGGAATTGATAGGGTAGATAAAGACAGTCTATTTAACACAAGGGGAACACGCACAAGGGGACACAGGTGGAAACTGAGTGCCCAAATGAGCCACAGAGATATTAGAAAGAACTTTTTTAGTGTCAGAGTGGTTATAGGTTATCTTGAGATGATTTCGGGGCTTTTTAGTGTCCCCGCGGCCCGGTCCTCGACCAGGCCTCCACCCCCAGGAAGCAGCCCGTGACAGCTGACCAACTCCCAGGTACCTATTTACTGCTAGGTAACAGGGGCATTCAGGGTGAAAGAAACTTTGCCCATTTGCTTCTGCCTCGTGCGAGAATCGAACCCGCGCCACAGAATTACGAATCCTGCGCGCTAGCCACCAGGCTACGAGGCCCTACACAAATGGTGTGGTGTGGTTCCATTTGTGGTGGACAAATGGAATGCATTAGGAAGTGATGTGGTGGAGGCTGACTCCATACACAGTTTCAAGTGTAGATATGATAGAGCCCGATAGGCTCAGGAATCTGTACACCTGTTGATTGACGGTTGAGAGGCGGGACCAAAGAGCCAGAGCTCAACCCCCACAAACACAACTAGGTGAGTACAACTAGGTGAGTACACACACACACACACACATTTAACCCCCTCACCTTGTGACCCCCTAACACCTTCCCCCATCTCCCTCTTCCCCTCTTCTACCCCAAAACCCCCACCTACCCCCGATTCCCCCCTAACTAATACACCCTCTCTTCCACTCTCAGCACCCATGCTCCATTCTCCTCTCAGCCCTCTGCCCTCAATATCCCTCTCCCCCCAACCTCTCAACCTCTCTCTGACTCTCAGTCTCACTCTATTTCTCAACTCCCCTATGCTATTCAGACCCCTAACTTTCAGACCCATTATCCCATTATGCCCTTTCTAACCCCCTAGATGCCCAAACCCCATTCGCCTACCAGGAACTCCCAGGCATCCCCCCTAGCACCCCCCCCCCATTCACCCCCACAGCCCCCACTCGCCCTCCAGACACCCCCCAGTCCCCCCCAGACCCCCGGTGAAAGGGGGAACTCTGACACCCGAGTTTCCAAGAAGAGTCTCAAGGTTTGGTACACCAATGCTGATGGGGTAGCCAATAAAGCAGAAGAGATAAAAGATAGAGTTAGTGAGGCAGACCCAGACATAGTGGCAATAGTGGAAACTAAAATAAATGGCATGATCTCGGATGCAATCTTTCCAGAGGGGTACCAGGTGATAAGAAAAGAAAGGACACAGAGACAGGGATGAGGAGTGGCACTCCTAATAAAGCGGAAATGGAAGTTTGATGAGCTGGAAAATCCAGGTACCAATGAAAGCACGAGCTTCATACATGGAACTCTGACAGTGGATGGGAAGAAGATTGTAATCTTGATACTCTACAATCCCCCACCAAAGAGTAGAAGGCCCAGGCAGGAGTACGAGGACAGCAACAAGGCTGGTCATGGGGGACCTAAGTCACGGAGAGATAAATTGGGAAACGAGGAATCCTCATGGCGGGGAGGAGACCTGGGGAGCGAAGCTGGTAGACGTTATTGACAGGAATTTCCTAACACAGCATGTGAAGGAAGATACTAGGGAAAGAGGAGGGGATACGCCCAGCCTATTAGATCTCATTTTCACCCAGAATGTAGAAGACATCGAGCAGTTGGAACATGAAATACCACTAGGAGCCAGTGACCATTGTGTCCTAGTCTTTGACTACATGATGGAGCTTAAAATTGTGACCAAAGGACAAGAGGTCCGGGAAAGGAGACTTGACTACAGAAAAGGGGACTACAGAAGGATAAGGGACTACCTGGGAGAAGTACAGTGGGAGGAAGAACTTAGAGGAAAAACAGTGCAAGGTATGATGAACCAAATCATATTGAAATGCAAGGAGGCTGAAGAGAGATTTATTACAACAATAAAGGAAAAAAAGCAGGAGGGAATATAATAACCCATGGTTTAATAGACAGTGTCAGGAAGCAAAGGTGAGAAGCAGGAGGGAGTGGAGGAAGTACAGAAGACAAAGGACAGAGGACAACAGGATTAGATGTAACAGAGCTAGGAATGATTACATTAACATAAGACGAGTGTCGGAAAGAAATTATGAGAATGATATTGCAGTCAAAGCGAAAAAGCAACCTAAATTACAACATAGCCATATAAGAAGGAAGATGTCGGTAAATGACCAAGTGACAAGACTGAGGAAAACAGAAGGGGCATATACAGAAAGCGACAAGGAAATCTGCGAGGTACTGAATTCAAATTTCCATGGAGTGTTCACAACCGAGCCTGAGCAGCTCCCATTGTTAGAAGCAATTACCCTAGATGAAAGACTATCAGATATAGAAGTGACAGCAGAGGAGGTAATGAAACAGTTGACAACACTGGATGCAAATAAAGCTGTTGGACCAGACAAAGTATCACCGTGGATACTTAAAGAGGCAGTGCAGGCTCTCAGCGTGCCTCTGGCAATGATCTTTAATGAGTCACTTATGTCGGGAGAATTGCCCAGTTGCTGGAAGGAGGCAAATGTCGTACCGATTTTCAAGAAAGGTGATAGGGAGGAGGCACTTAACTACAGACCCGTATCACTGACAAGCATCCCCTGCAAAATACTTGAAAGAATAATTAGGCTAAGACTTGTTGAGCACCTGGAGAGCATTGGGTTTGTAAACAAGCACCAACATGGGTTCTGGACAGGGAAATCATGCCTAACAAACCTTTTAGAATTCTATGATAAAGTAACAAGGATAAGGCAGGACAGAGAAGGCTGGGCAGACTGCATATTTCTTGACTGCCAAAAGGCCTTTGATACAGTACCGCACATGAGACTGCTATACAAACTTGAAAGGCAGGCAGGAGTAAGCGGAAAGGCCCTAGCATGGGTGAAGAACTACCTAACAGGAAGGAGCCAGAGGGTAATGGTAAGGGGCGAGAAGTCGGACTGGCGAACAGTAACAAGTGGAGTACCTCAAGGATCGGTGCTGGGACCAATCCTCTTTCTAATTTACGTAAATGATATGTTTACAGGAGTGGAATCATACATGTCAATGTTTGCGGATGACGCAAAATTAATGAGAAGAGTTGTGACAGACAAGGATTGTAGGATCCTTCAAGAGGACTTAAACAGGTTGCAGAGATGGTCAGGGAAATGGCTATTGGAGTTTAACACCAGTAAATGTAAAGTTATGAAAATGGGATCAGGTGATAGGAGACCAAAGGGACAGTACACAATGAAGGGGAACAGCCTACCTGTAACGGTTCGAGAAAGAGACCTGGGAGTGGATGTGACACCTAATCTAACTCCTGAGGCACATATAAATAGGATAACGACAGCAGCGTACTCTACACTGGCGAAAATTAGAACTTCATTCAGAAACCTAAATGAGGAGGCTTTTAGGGCGCTTTACACTGCCTATGTGAGACCCGTCTTAGAGTATGCTGCGCCATCATGGAGCCCCCACCTGAAGAAACACATAAGGAAACTGGAGAAGGTTCAGAGGTTTGCGACGAGGCTTGTCCCAGAGTTACGAGGGATGGGATATGAAGAGCGTCTGAAGGAACTGAACCTTACGACACTAGAGAAAAGAAGGGAGAGAGGAGATATGATAGGGACATATAAAATACTCAGGGGAATTGACAAAGTGGATATAGATGAAATGTTCACACGTAATAATAACAGAACGAGGGGACATGGGTGGAAACTAGAAACTCAGATGAGTCACAGAGATGTTAGGAAGTTTTCTTTCAGTGTGAGAGTAGTGGAAAAATGGAATGCACTTAGGGAACAGGTTGTGGAAGCAAACTCTATTCATACTTTTAAAACTAGGTATGATAGGGAAATGGGACAGGAGTCATTGCTGTAAACAACCGATAGCTGGAAAGGCGGGATCCAAGAGTCAATGCTCGATCCTGCAAGCACAAATAGGTGAGCACAAATAGGTGAGTACACACACACACACACAGCGAAGAACTTTGGAGCAAGCATCTGGAGCGAAGGAACTTTGTAACACAGCATCAACATGGGTTCAGGGATGGCAGGTCCTGCCTCACAGGGTTACTTGAATTCTACGACCAGGCAACAAAAATAAGGCAAGAAAGAGAAGGGTGGGCAGACTGAACATTTTTAGATTGTCAGAAAGCCTTTGATACAGTGTCACACAAGAGGCTAGTGAAAAAGCTGGAGATGCAGGCTGGAGTGAAAGGGAAGGTACTACATTGGATAAAGGAGCACCTATGCAACAGGAGACAACGAGTCAGTGTGAGTGGTGAGGTCTCAGATTGGCGAGACATTACGAGTGGAGTCCCGCAGGGGTCAGTCCTTGGACCTATACTGTTTCTGATATATGTAAATGATATCCCAGAGGGTATAGAATCGTTTCTCTCAATGTTTGCCGATGATGCAAAAATTATGAGGAGGATTGAAACTGAAGATGATAGTAGGATGCTACAAGATGACCTAGATAGAATGAGTGAATGGTCCAACAAATGGCTGTTGAAGATCAACCCGAGTAAATGCAAAGTGATAAACCTAGGCAGTGGAAACAGGAGGCCACACACAAGATACAGAATAGGAGATGAAGTACTTAATGAAACGGACAGAGAGAAAGTTCTAGGAGTTGATATCACACCAAACCTGTCTCCTGAAGCCCACATAAAAATAATTATGTCTGCGGCATATGCGAGGCTGGCTAACATCAGAACAGCATTCAGGAACCTGTGTAAGGAATCATTCAGAATCTTGTACACCACATAGGTAAGACCAATCCTTAATTATGCGGCCCAAGCATGGAGCCCGTATCTTGTCAAGCACAAGACGAAGCTGGAAAAAGTCCAAAGGTATGCCATTAGACTTGTCCCAGAACTAAGAGGCATGAGTTACGAGGAAAGGCTGCGGGAAATGCACCTTACGACACTGGAAGACAGAGGAGTAAGGGAAGACATGATCACAACCTACAAAATCCTCAGGGGAATCGACCGGGTAAACAAGGATAAACTATTCAACACTGGTGGGACACTAACAAGGGACACAGGTGGAAACTGAATACCCACATGAGCCACAGGGACTTTAGAAGGACCTTTTTCAGTGTCAGAGTACTTAACGGATGGAATGCATTAGGCAATGATGTGGTGGAGGCTGACTCCATACACAGTTTTAAATGTAGATTTGATAGAGCCCAGTAGGCTCAGGAATTTGTACACCAGTTGATTGACAGTTGAGAGGCGGGAACAAAGAGTCAAAGCTCAACCCCCGCAAGCACAAATAGGTGAGTACACACGCACACCCACACACACCCACACACACCCTACCTGTCCCCCCTTCCCTTAAACCCTTAACGAACACCCTACGTGTCCCCCCTTCCCTTAAACCCCAAAATCCTCTGAGACCCTGCAAACCACCTCACAGATCTTCTCACCCACGGAACAGCTTCCCACACCAGCAGAATGCTCGCCAAGAATGGGAAAAGAAAATGAACAGAAGAAAGTGAGCTTCAAGGCAATGTACACTAACATAGATGGGATTACAAATAAAACAAGTGAACTCGGAAAATAGGCACTAGAAGAAAACCCAGACATAATAGCACTCACAGAAACAAAGCTAACGAAAACTATAACAAATGCAGTGTTTCCACAGGGCTACTATGTAGTGAGGAAAGAGAGAGAAGGGAGAGGAGGAGGTGGTGTAGCTTTGCTACTAAGAGAAGGTTGGAGTTTCGAAGTGATGGTAATTCAGAACTGTGAAGGTTTCAGTGACTACATATCAGGCACCATAGCAACTAGAGGACAGAAAATTATAGTAGTAGTCATATATAAACCCTCCACCGAATGACAGAAGACCCAGACAGGAATATGATAGAAACAACTTGGCCACCATCAATATAATAGAGAGAGCAGCTTCTGTGGCTAGCAGGAACGGATCCAGACTTCTAATCATGGGAGACTTCAACCATGGGAAGATAGATTGGGGGAACAGAGACCCACATGGAGGCTCAGACATATGGAGAGCTAAGCTGATGGATGTGGCAACAAGAAACTTTCTAAGTCAACACGTCAAGGGACCGACAAGAATGAGAGGAGGGGATGAACCAGCCTTGCTTGATCTGATATTTACCCTAAATGAGTCGGATATAAGGGAAGTTAAGTTGGAAGCCCCTTGGGAATAAGTGATCATAGTGTATTGAGCTTTGAGTACCTGGTTGAGCTGGGAATTATCACCCCCAAAAAAGAACTGGGAACCAAAGGGCTGGCATACCGAAAGGGAAACTATGAGGAAATGAATAAATTCCTATGGGATATACATTGGGACACAGAACTCGGAACCTAGTCCGTACAAGACATGATGGACTATATCACCCAAAAATGTCCGGAGGCTGTAAGCAGGTTGGTCCAAGCCCGACAGGAAAAAACAGAGAAGCAAAGGAAGAATCCGTGGTTTAATAGGGAATGTATGAAAGCAAAGGAGCTAAACAAAAGGGCATGGAAGAACTTCCGTAATAACAGAACACCAGAAAGTAGAGAGAGATACCAGAGAACCAGGAGCGAGTATGTTAGTGTGAGAAGAGCAGCTAAGAAAAGGTATGAATTAAGCCAAGACCGAACCAAAGCTACTACACAGTCACATCATTAGGAAGACAACAGTGAAGGAACAGATGATGAAACTTAGGGTGGGCGAGGAAAGGTACACAGAGAATGACAAAGAGGTGTGTGAAGAACTCAACAAAAGGTTCCAGGAGGTCTTTACAATAGAACAGGGAGAAGTCACGGCGCTAGGAGAGCTGGCAGCAAACCAGGTGACCTTGGAAAGGTTCGAAATTACAAGAGATGAGGTCAAGAAGCACCTATTGGAGCTGGATGTGAGAAAAGCTGTTGGGCTGGACGAAATCTCACCATGGGTATTGAAAGAGTGTGCAGGAGCACTTTGCTTGCCACTCTCCATAGTGTATAGTAGGTCACTGGAAACGGGAGACCTACTAGAAATATGGAAGACTGCTAATGGAGTGCCAATATACAAAAAGGGTGACAGGCAAGAGGCATTGAACTACAGGCCAGTGTCCTTGACTTATATACCATGCAAGGTGATGGAGAAGATTGTGAGAAAAAACCTAGTATCACATCTGGAGAGAAGAGACTTCGTAACAACCCATCAACATGGGTTCAGGTAGGGTAAATCTTGCCTTACAGGCTTAATAGAATTCTACGATGAGGTGATAATGTTTAAGCAAAAAAGAAGGATGGGCGGACTGCATTTTTTTGGACTGTCGGAAAGCCTTTGCCACAGTACCCCATAACAGGTTGATGCATAAGCTGGAGAAACAGGCAGGAGTAACTGGTAGGGTGCTCCAGTGGATAAGGGAGTACCTAAGCAATAGGAAGCAGAGAGTTACAGTGAGGGGTGAGACCTCAGAATGGCGTGAAGTCACCAGTGGAATCCCACAGGGCTTTGTGCATGGACCTATCCTGTTTCTGATATACGTAAATGATCTTCCACAGGGTATAAACTCATTCCTCTCAATGTTTGCTGACGACGCCAAAATTATGAGAAGGATTAAGAAAGAGGAGGACAGTTTGAGGCTTCAAGAAGACCTGGACAAGCTGCAGGAATGGTCGAACAAATGGCTGTTAGAGTTTATCCCAAGCAAATGTAATGTAATGAAGATAGGGGTAGGAAGCAGGAGACCAGATACAAGGTATCATTTGGGAGATGAGATACTTCAAGAGTCAGAGAGAGAGAGAAAGACCTGGGGGTTGATATCACGCCAGACCTGTCCTCTGAAGCTCATATCAAAAGGATAACATCAGTAGCATATGCCAGGTTGGCTAACATAAGAACGGCCTTTAGAAACTTGTGTAAGGAATCTTTCAGAACATTATATGCCACATATGTCAGACCAATCGTGGAGTATGCGGCACCAGCATGGAGTCCATATCTAGTCAAGCATAAGACTAAAATGGAAAAGGTTCAAAGGTTTGCCACCAGACTAGTACCCGAGCTGAGAGGTATGAGCAACAAGGAGAGACTACGGGAATTAAACCTCACTTCGTTGGAAGACAGAACAGTTAGGGGGGAAATGATCACCACATTCAAGATCCTCAAGGGAATCGACAGGGTTAATAAAGACAGGCTGTTTAACACAAGGGGCACACACACTAGGGGACACAGGTGGAAACTGAGTGCCCAAATGAGCCACAGAGATATTAGAAAGAACTTTTTTAGTGTCAGAGTGGTTGACAAATGGAATGCATTAGGAAGTGATGTGGTGGAGGCTGACTCCATACACAGTTTCAAGTGTAGATATGATAGAGCCCAATAGGCTCAGGAACCTGTACACCTGTTGATTGACAGTTGAGAGGCGGGACCAAAGAGCCAGAGCTCAACTCCCGCAAGCACAACTAGGTGAGTACAACTAGGTGAGTACACACACACACACACACACACACACACACACACACACACACACACACACACACACACACACACACACACACACACACATGTTCCGGTGTTACACTCTACGGGCTCACCATAGCCCGTGCTACTTGGAAATTATTGTTCCAAGTAGCTTGAAATATTTTGTTCCAAGTAGCGAATCTTAAACAACAACTTAGGTTACATCCCTGAGAACTGGCGGACCCCTCACAGTGTTTCTGGTGTTCCAGAATAACAGAACACCAGAAAGCAGAGAGAGATACCAAAGAACCAGGAATGAGTACGTCAGGGTGAGAAGAGAAGCAGAGAAAAGTTTTGAAAATGATATAGCAAACAAAGGCAAGACCGAACCAAAGCAACTCCACAGTCACATCAGAAGGAAAACAACAGTGAAAGAACAGGTATTGAAACTTCGAACAGGCGAGGACAGGTATACAGAGAATGACAGAGAGGTGTGTGAAGAACTCAACAAGAGGTTCCAGGAGGTCTTCACAATAGAACAAGGTGAGGTCACTGTGCTAGGAGAAAGGGAGGTAAACCAGGCGGCCTTGAAAGAGTTCGAAATTACGAGAGAGGAGGTCAAGAGACACCTGCTGGATCTGGATGTTAGAAAGGCTGTTGGTCCAGACGGGATCTCACCATGGGTACTGAAAGAGTGGCAGAGACACTTTGTTTGCCACTCTCCATAGTGTATAGTAAGTCACTGGAGACGGGAGCCCTACCAGAAATATGGAAGACGGCGAATGTGGTCCCAATATACAAAAAGGGCGACAGGCAAGAGGCACTGAACTACAGGCCAGTGTCCTTGACTTGTATACCATGCAAGGTGATGGAGAAGATCGTGAGAAAAAACCTGGTAACACATCTGGAGAGAAGGGACTTCGTGACAAATCGCCAACATAGGTTCAGGGAGGGTAAATCTTGCCTTACAGGCTTGATAGAATTCTACGATCAGGCGACAAAGATTAAGCAAGAAAGAGAGGGCTGGGCGGACTGCATTTTCTTGGATTGTCGGAAAACCTTTGACACAGTACCGCATAAGAGGCTGGTACATAAGCTGGAGAGACAGGCAAGTGTAGCTGGTAAGGTGCTCCAGTGGATAAGGGAGTATCTAAGCAATAGGAAGCAGAGAGTTACGGTGAGGGGTGAGACCTCCGATTGGCGTGAAGTCACCAGTGGAGTCCCACGGGGCTCGGTACTCGGTCCTATCTTGTTTCTGATATATGTAAATGATCTCCCGGAGGGTATCGATGCATTTCTCTCAATGTTTGCAGACGATGCTAAAATTATGAGAAGGATTAAAACAGAAGAGGACTGTTTGAGGCTTCAAGGAGACCTAGACAAGCTGAAGGAATGGTCGAACAAATGGTTGTTAGAGTTTAACCCAACAAAATGTAATGTAATGAAGATAGGTGTAGGGAGCAGGAGGCCAGATACAAGGTATCATCTGGGAGAGGAAATTCTTCAGGAATCAGAGAAGGAAAAAGACTTGCGGGGTTGATATCACGCCAGACCTGTCTCCTGCAGCACATATCAAGCGGATAACATCAGCGGCATATGCCAGGCTGGCCAACATACGAACGGCATTCAGAAACTTGTGTAAAGAATCATTCAGAACTTTGTATACCACATATGTCAGGCCAATCCTGGAGTATGCAGCCCCAGCATGGAGTCCTTATCTAGTCAAGGATAAGATTAAACTGGAAAAGTTTTTTTTTTTTTTTTTTTTTTTTTTTTTTTTTTTTTTTTTTTTTTTTTTTTTTTTTTTTTTTTTTTTTTTTTTTTTTTTTTTTTTTTTTTTTTTTTTTTTTTTGAGATATATACAAGTGTTGTTACATTCTTGTACAGCCATTAGTACGCGTAGCGTTTCGGGCAAGTCCCTGGAATACGATCCCCTGCCGCGAAGAATCGTTTTTTTCATCCAAGTACACATTTTACTGTTGCGTTAAACAGAGGCTACAGTTAAGGAGTTGCGCCCAGTAAATCCTCCCCGGCCAGGATACGAACCCATGACATAGCGCTCGCGGAACGCCAGGCGAGTGTCTTACCACTACACCACGGAGACTGTTCAAAGGTTTGCCACCAGACTAGTACCCGAGCTGAGAGGTATGAGCTACGAGGAGAGACTACGGGAATTAAACCTCACTTCGCTGGAAGACAGAAGAGTTAGGGGGGACATGATCACCACATTCAAGATTCTGAAGGGAATTGATAGGGTAGATAAAGACAGTCTATTTAACACAAGGGGAACACGTACAAGGGGTCACAGGTGGAAACTGAGTGCCCAAATGAGCCACAGAGATATTAGAAAGAACTTTTTTAGTGTCAGAGTGGTGGACAAATGGAATGCATTAGGAAGAGATGTGGTGGAGGCTGACTCCATACACAGTTTCAAGTGTAGATATGATAGAGCCTGATAGGCTCAGGAATCTGTACACCTGTTGATTGACGGTTGAGAGGCGGGACCAAAGAGCCAGAGCTCAACCCCCCGCAATCACAACTAGGTGAGTACACACACACACACACACATACACACACACACATATAATCCACCATATATATAATCCACCACCCAATGACAGAAGACCCAGACAGGAATATGATAGAAAAAAACATGGCCACCATTAACATAATAGAGAGAGCAGCTTCTGTTGCTAGCAGGATTGGATCTGAATTACTAATCATAGGAGACTTCAACCATGGGAAGATAGATTGGGGGAACAGAGACCCACATGGAGGACCAGAAACATGGAGAGCTAAGCTGGTGGACGTGGCAACAAGAAACTTTCTAAGCCAGCATATCAAGGAACCAACAAGAATGAGAGGAGAAGATGAACCAGCAATGCTTGATCTGATTTTTACCCTAAATGAGTGGGATATAAGGGAAGTCAAGATGGAAGCACCCTTGGGAATGAGTGATAACAGTGTATTGAACTTTGAGTACCTGGTAGAGCTAGGAATTATCCCCCCCCCCCGAAAAAAACTAGGAAACAAAAGGCTGGAATACCGAAAGGGAAATTATGAGGAGATGAGAAGCTTCCTAAGGGAAATACCTTGGGACACAGACCTCAGAGCTAAGTCTGTACAAGATATGATGGACTATGTCACCCAAAAGTGTCAGGAGCCAGAAAGCAGATACATCCCGGCCCAAAAGAAAAAATCCGAGAAGCAAAAGAAGAATCCATGGTATAATAGGTCATGTATGGAAGCAAAGAAACTGAACAAAAGGGCGTGGAGGAACTTTCGGAATAACAGAACACCAGAAAGCAGAGAGAGATACCAGAGAACCAGGAATGAGTATGTCAGGGTGAGAAGAGAAGCAGAGAAAAGTTATGAAAATGATATAGGAAACAAAGCCAAGACCGAACCAAAGCTACTCCACAGTCACATCAGAAGGAAAACAACAGTGAAAGAATAGGTAGTGAAACTTAAAACAGGCGAGGAAAGGAATTCAGAGAATGACAAAGACGTGTGTGATGAACTCAACAAGAGGTTCCAGGAGGTCTTCACAACAGAACAAGGTGAGGTCACTGTGCTAGGAGAAAGGTCACTGTGCTAGGAGAAAGGGAAGTACACCAGGCGGCCTTGGAAGAGTTCGAAATTACGAGAGAGGAGGTCAAGAGACACCTGCTGGATCTGGATGTTAGAAAGGCTGTTGGCCCAGACGGGATCTTACCATGGGTACTGAAAGAGTGTGCAAAGGCTCTTTGCTTGCCACTCTCCATAGTGTATAGTAGGTCACTGGAGATGGAAGACCTATCAGAAACATGGAAGACGGCGAATGTGGTCCCAATATACAAAAAGGGAGACAGGCAAGAGGCACTGAACTACAGGCCAGTGTCCTTGACTTGTATATCATGCAAGGTGATGGAGAAGATCATGAGAAAAATCCTGGTAGCACATCTGGAGAGAAGGGACTTCGTGACAAATCGCCAACATAGTTTCAGGGAGGGTAAATCTTGCCTGACTGGCTTAATAGAATTCTACGATCAGATGACAAAGATTAAGCAAGAAAGAGCGGACTGGGCGGACTGCATTTTCTTGGATTGTCGGAAAACCTTTGACACAGTACCGCTTAAGAGGCTGGTACATAAGCTGGAGAGACAGGCAGGTGTAGCTGGTAAGGTGCTCCAGTGGATAAGGGAGTACCTAAGCAATAGGAAGCAGAGAGTTACGGTGAGGGGTGAGACCTCCGATTGAAGTCACGTGAAGTCTTCACGTGAGGCGTGAAGTCACCATTGGAGTCCCACAGGGCTCTGTACTCGGTCCTATCTTGTTTCTGATATATGTAAATGATCTCCCGGAGGGTATAGATTCATTTCACTCAATGTTTGCAGACGATGTCAAACTATGAGAAGAATTTAGAAAGAAGAGGACTGTTTGAGGCTTCAAGAAGACCTAGACAAACTGAAGGAATGGTCGAACAAATGGTTGTTAGAGTTTAACCCAGCCAATGTAATGTAAGGAAGATAGGTGTAGGGAGCAGGAGGCCATATACAAGGTATCATCTGGGAGAGGAAATTCTTCAGGAGTCAGAGAAAGAAAAAGACTTGGGGTTGATATCACGCCAGACCTGTCTCCTACAGCACATATCAAGAGGAAATTGATAGGGAAGATAAAGACAGGCTATTTAACACAAGAGGCACACGCACAATGGGAAACAGGTGGAAACTGAGCGCCCAAATGAGCCATAGAGATATTAGAAAGAACTTTTTTTTGTGTCAGAGGGGTTGACAAATGGAATGCATTAGGAAGTGATGTGGTGGATGCTGACTCCATACACAGTTTCAAGTGTAGATATGATAGAGCCCAATAGGCTCAGGAATCTGGACACCTGTTGATTGACGGTTGAGAGGCGGGACCAAAGAGCCAGAGTTCAACCCCCGCAAGCACAATTAGGGGAGTACAATTAGGTGAGTACACACACACACTCACACCCCCACTGACGTACCCAACAATTACAGCCAGAAATTGTTCTAAATCATCTATGAATTTACACGAAAGTGTTTAAAGTTTCCATAAATTAATTTTGATATGTTTAGAATATATTTAAAGTACTATTATAATATATTGTTATAGGGTGTCAAACGTGTTTACTGTTTTTATTCAATACGTGTAAACTTACATAAAGAATATCATCATAACGAAGATTCATTCATCAGTATGCCCAGGTTCTGACGTTGTTCACGGCTCACAGATGTGGCCAGCAGCTGCGTCATAATCATGGGGGCAGGTGAGGGAGGAAGTGCTCTTCAGAAATGGAAAATTGATGAAAACAAGTAATAGAAGGAGAGAGGAAATAATATTGTGTGATGGAGTGAGGACTGGAGGAAGGGTGAGAGATGTAGGGATGTAGAGAAAGAGCGAGAGAAAGTTATAGCAAACTAAGCAAGGGCAGATGGGTAGAAGGGTGATAAGGATGCATTTATACTAACTCTGGTCAGAGACCGGCCGCGGGGACCTTGACCCCCGGAACCAACACAAGGTAACCCTCAGCTTTAACACAAAGCAGAGGGTTATTATAGATGGAATTATGTCTGAGTGGGAGACTGTTGTACAAGCTTGGACCGTACGTGTGAAGACCAGTACAACAGAAGAGGATTAAAGGAGCCTCAGACTTCAACCAGAAAAGGAGGAAAACGTGAGAGTAAACATAACCCAAAATCATATGCCAGAAGCATATTTTAGCAGAGTTACGATAGCAGCATATGTCATGTTGTCCATTAGGGAGGGTTTCGGTAGTACAGTCGGGTTCGTTCTCGACGCACAATCGAGAATTCCGGATAGAATTCACGGCCGGGACAGAAATTATTGGGCACATTTCTTTTCACGTAATGCATCTGTTCACTTAGCAATGACTAGGTTTTCAGGAGTTAGTCAGCTTGTTGTAGGGTTGCATCCTGGGTGAGGTCAGGAAATCGGCAAACTATCAACCACTATGTGATGTGTAAGGGGTACAGTACCACCCTCTGGATGGTTATGAGGTACACTACTATCAACGGGATGTGTATGAGGTACACTACTATCAACGGGATGTGTATGAGGTACACTACTATCAACGGGATGTGTATGAGGTACACTACTATCAACGGGATGTGTATGAGGTACACTACTATCAACGGGATGTGTATAAGGTACACTACTATCAACGGGATGTGTATGAGGTACACTACTATCAACGGGATGTGTATGAGGTACACTACTATCAACGGGATGTGTATGAGGTACACTACTATCAACGGGATGTGTATGAGGTACACTACTATCAACGGGATGTGTATGAGGTACACTACTATCAAACGGGATGTGTATGAGGTACACTACTATCAACGGGATGTGTATGAGGTACTCTACTATCAACGGGATGTGTATGAGGTACACTACTATCAACGGGATGTGTATGAGGTACACTACTATCAACGGGATGGGAATGGGGTACACTACCACCCACAAGTTGGATATGGGGAATGCTAAAACCAACGGAATGTGTATAGATTAAACTGACACCCACGGGATGGGTATGAAGTAAACTAACATCCAGGAGATGGGTATGGGGGGGTACACAACCACTTACAGGATGATGAGGGGTAACTACCACCAACGGGATGGGCATGAGTTAAATCCTACCCTAGTTGTAACCTACAGGAAGCGTATGAGGTACACTACCATCAACATGATATGTATGAGGTACACCACCATCCACATGATATGTATGAGGTACACCACCATCCACATGATATGTATGGGGTACACCACCATCCACATGATATGTATGAGGTACACCACCATCCACATGATATGTATGAGGTACACCACCATCCACATGATATGTATGGGGTACACCACCATCCACATGATATGTATGAGGTACACCACCATCCACATGATATGTATGAGGTACACCACCATCCACATGATATGTATGAGGTACACAACCATCCACATGATATGTATGAGGTACACCACCATCCACATGATATGTATGAGGTACACCACCATCCACATGATATGTATGAGGTACACAACCATCCACATGATATGTATGAGGTACACCACCATCCACATGATATGTATGAGGTACACTACCACCCACCAGATGTGTATGGGGTGAACTACGACACACCGGATGTGAATGGAATACACTACCATACTTCCATATATAATTATACAACATGTGCAATAATGTACAATTTGCACAATTATAACACATCTTTCATAAATATTACACAACTTGCATAAATGTAATCAAATACCTATTCAGCAAAAATACATACAATACATAACTACCCAAATACCTAAAATACACAACTAACACAATTCACACTATGCTATTACACCATATACACAATTAATACACAACTGGCCCAAATTTATTAATACACAACTTGCATAAATACCTGCAGAAAACCAGTGGTAGAAATTGATATGGGTGTTTCATTAGCAGTAACAAAGAGAATCCTTAAACAAATATCTAATGCAGATCTCACAGACCTAACAAATTCTCAAAGACCGGAAATTGTAGCATTAAATATTATGATAGATATCGTGAGGAGACATTCACATATGGGACTAATAGAACAAGAACCCGGCAATGTGATGTTATAGTGGCCAGAATACGCCTGGGATATAGACGTATCTGGCACCTTTCCTCAAAACCCGAATGTCGAGTACACAATGTGTCAACTTCGTGAACGAAAAAACATGCACTCTCTTGAACATTATGTTGTAGAATGTCCCATATTGACTGACTTTCGCCCTCCTGGGCTAAGATATGCTAAACTGTGTAATTACTATATGAGTACTGGAACACTTGATGATATATTGGACTTGTACCCAAGATTAACCATGTAATGTATCAATTATATAATGTATGTATGTGATGTAACTATATAACCTGAGCTTGTAAAAGCACCTTCAATCACCTTCAGTGATTAAGTGCTTAATTGCACACTAGTTTTCTCTATCAGCTATCTCACTCTGTCAGAGTAAAAGAGACAAATGTATATGAATGCATGTGTGTGTATATATGTATGTGTACATGTATGTATATATGTATGTGTACATATATATGTGTGTGTGTGTTTGTATATGTATGTGTATAAAGTATTCTGGTTAGCATTGTAAATGTGTGGCCACGTTTGTGGTAGAAAATAATAATAAAAAAAAAGCACATACATTAAATACACAACTACACAATTCCCACAAATACACTTAAAAGACAGATATAATTATTAATCAACGTGCACAATTATAATCATTGTGCTATTTGTACAAATACAAATTATACTATAGGGGTAATTAATAATTATACGGGTGAATTAGAGTTAATTAGGTTATGTTAGGATAACATGTGAAAATATACTCCTATCGTAAATATATAGTATAATTCGAGGTAAGGGGGGGGGGGGTCTAAACCTTCTAGTTAGCGGTTAAGATAAGGAAAATTGGGTTATGGTAATTGTATAGGTATAGTGAGTCATATCCCTTTCTGAAAAAAATGTCTTGTAAAACGGAGTTCAGATCCAGGTATATATGGTTAGGTAAGGATAAGAATGGTTAAGTTTAACTGATGTAGAGAAAAATTCGCATTTTTAACACATTTTCCTTTACCCTCCCTGGTAATAGAGGTTAGGTTGTGTATGGTTGTATTGATGTGAAAAAAGGCAAAACAAAAAATAACATGGTTAAGAATATGATGCGATATTGAACCAAAATCCAAGTATCAGAGGTTTGGTCCAGGACAGTTGTGTTGATGCACAAACAATACTTTCCTTCCCTCAAAATACGATACATTGAAGTTAAGTAAGAGAGTTAGGTGCAGGTTGGCTGGTTATCTTGAGATATCTTCTTGAGGTTATCTTGAGATGATTTCGGGGCTTTAGTGTCCCCGCGGCCCGGTCCTCGACCAGGCCTCCACCCCCAGGAAGCAGCCCGTGACAGCTGACTAACACCCAGGTACCTATTTTACTGCTAGGTAACAGGGGCATAGGGTGAAAGAAACTCTGCCTATGGTTTCTCGCCGGCGCCTGGGATCGAACCCAGGACCACAGGATCATAAGTCCAGTGTGCTGTCCGCTCGACCGACCGACTCCCTGCTGAGTTGATGTGAAAAAACAAAACACTAACCCAACAATATAGCTACAATATTGAACATAAATCCAAGGTAAATAGGCGAGGGACAATTAGGATTATATCCAAAAACATAACTTTCTATGAATATGGATACAATGTTCAACAAAGATAAAAGTAGGTTAGGCACAGTGCGTTAGGTTCATATACGAAATCAAACACTTTTCTGAGTATATGTCGTATCAGAGGTTAAGTCCAAGGTAGTTGAGTCGTGGCAATATGAGGAAAATACCTAGCAACAACACCCTTCTAATAATAATAATATTTTAGCAAAATTAGCTGTAATCGAGGGTGGAATGGACGTTGAAAGCAGACATTCACAGCTTTAACAGTTAACTCATACTCTTTGTATGATGTGTTTAGGTATATTTAGTAGAATTTGGGGTTTGATGGGATAATTTGGATGAATTTAACTAATGTTGTGTTAGGATAAGTTAGGTTAGGCTTGGTTTAGTAAAATTAATGAGAGAAAACACATCTGGATATTGAAAATAGTTAGATGGACACAGCACTAGCTCTATGAAATGGTCTTGGGATCTAGGTATGTTATACTAAGACTGGATGTCGGATATCGAAAATAAACATTCAATTTAGAAGGAATAGGTGAAAACTTGGGGTAAAGTGGACTTTGACAATGCTATGATACTAAACATTTTGGGTATATTTGGTGTAAATTGTCTTAAATTAGGTTCAATTTTGGTGGGACAGCAAACATTTCCCCAACTTTAACCCATAAGCTGCTAAGGAGTCTTGAGGAGATTTACACCCTTACCTTGAGGTTACCATGAGGTGCTTCCGGGGCTTAGCGTCCCCGCGGCCCGGTCGTCGACCAGCCCTCCTGGTTGCTGGACTGATCAACCAGGCTGTTGGACGCGGCTGCTCGCAGCCTGACATATGAGTCACAGCCTTTTTTGATCAGGTATCCTTTGGAGGTGTTTATCCAGTTCTCTCTTGAACACTGGGAGGGTCTGCCAGTTATGACCCTTATGTGTAGTGGAAGCGTGTTGAACAGTCTCGGGCCTCTAATGTTGATAGAGTTCTCTCTCAGAGTACCTGTTGCACTTCTG